>NW_028125181.1:0-153819 GCF_965194825.1 Balaenoptera physalus
CATGAACGGAGCTTTCAGAATGGGCAAACAAGCCTTGTGCGATCAGTCTCCAATTTGTAAGTTCATATGCGGCATACACGCAGGACCACAGCTTCCTGGCTCTAGGCAGTTTTCTGACACCCAAACGGGTGCTGAAGCAAGGTCTCTAGGAGTCTTGGAAAGCTTACTACCGTTAAACTAAAGCAGAACAGCGTTCAAGGCCTCATGAAGCTGCTGCATACCTCCCGTTTTGTAAGGATATTCAGGGCCTTACATCGAGGCTAGTGCTCCCCTTGACTTTCATTTAGTTACGCAGCAGAGCAGGGTGAGCTTCCAACTAGGATCTGGAAGCACAAGGTTTCTTTCAGGAAAACTCATTTTCTTCGCAGAAGCAGGCAGGCAGTGACTAAATCCCCGGCAACAACCATGCTTTTCAGGTATTTTCGAGGCCGCATGAACAGAGCTTTCCTAATGGCTAAACAAGCCTTGTGCCATCAGTCTCCAATTTCTAGGTTGACACACAGCATACACGGAGGACCAGAGCTTCCTGGTTCTATGCACTGTTCTGTTACCGAAACGGGTGTTGAAGTAAGGTTCCTAGGAGTCTTGGAAAGCTTACTAACGTTAAACTAAAGCAGAACAGCGTTGAAGGCCTCAAGGAGCTTCTGCATGCTTCCCGTTTTGTAAGGATATTCAGGGCCTTACATCGAGGCTAGTGCTCCCCTTGACTTTCACTTTAGTTATACAGCAGAGTAGGGTGAGTTTCCAACTAGGAACTGGAAGCACAAGGTTTCTTTCGGGAAAATCATTTTCTTAGCAGAAGCAGGCAGGCAGTGACTAAATCCCCGGCAACAACAATGCTTTTCAGGTATCTTCGAGGCCGCATGAACGGAGCTTTCCTAATGGGAAAACAAGCCTTGTGCCATCAGTCTCCAATTTCTAGGTTGACACCCAGCATACACGGAGGACCAGAGCTTCCTGGCTCTATGCAGTGTACTGTTACGGAAACGCGTGCTGTAGCAGGTCCCTAAGCGTCTTGAAAATCTTACGACCGTGAAACTGAAGCAGAACAGTGAAGAAGGCCTCATGGAGCTGCTCCACGCCTCCCGTTTGGCAAGGCAAAAAAGGGCCTTCTTCTAGGTCAGGGCTCACTTTGACTTTCACTTTAGGAACAGAGCAGAGCAGGGTGAGCTTCCAAATAGGAAATGGAAGCACAAGGTTTCTTTCAGGAAAACTCATTTTCTTCGCAGAAGCAGGCAGGCAGTGACTAAATCCCCGGCAAAAACAATGCTATTCAGGTATCTTCGAGGCCGCATGAACGGAGCTTTCCTAATGGCTAAACAAGCCTTGTGCCATCAGTCTCCAATTTCTAGGTTGACACGCAGCATACACGGAGGACCAGAGCTTCCTGGTTCTATGCACTGTTCTGTTACCGAAACGGGTGTTGAAGTAAGGTTCCTAGGAGTCTTGGAAAGCTTACTAACGTTAAACTAAAGCAGAACAGCGTTGAAGGCCTCAAGGAGCTGCTGCATGCTTCCCGTTTTGTAAGGATATTCAGGGCCTTACATCGAGGCTAGTGCTCCCCTTGACTTTCACTTTAGTTATACAGCAGAGTAGGGTGAGTTTCCAACTAGGAACTGGAAGCACAAGGTTTCTTTCGGGAAAATCATTTTCTTAGCAGAAGCAGGCAGGCAGTGACTAAATCCCCGGCAACAACAATGCTTTTCAGGTATCTTCGAGGCCGCATGAACGGAGCTTTCCTAATGGGAAAACAAGCCTTGTGCCATCAGTCTCCAATTTCTAGGTTGACACCCAGCATACACGGAGGACCAGAGCTTCTTGGCTCTATGCAGTGTACTGTTACGGAAACGGGTGCTGTAGCAGGTCCCTAAGCGTCTTGAAAATCTTACGACCGTGAAACTGAAGCAGAACACTGAAGAAGGCCTCATCGAGCTGCTCCACGCCTTCCGTTTGGCAAGGCAAAAAAGGGCCTTCCTTCTAAGTCAGGGCTCACTTTTTCTTTCACTTTAGGAACAGAGCAGAGCAGGGTGAGCTTCCAAATAGGAACTGGAAGCACAAGGTTTCTTTCAGGAAAACTCATTTTCTTTGCACAAGCAGGCAGGAAGTGACTAAATCCCTGGCAACAACAATGCTTTTCAGATATCTTCGAGGCCGCATGAACGGAGCTTTCCTATTGGCAAAACAAGCCTTGTGCCATCAGTTTCCTAATTTCTAGGTTGACACACAGCATATTCAGAGGACCAGAGCTTCCTGGCTCTATGCAGTGTACTGTTACCGAAACGGGTGCTGTAGCAGGGCCCTAAGAGTCTTGAGAAGCTTACGACCGTGAAACTGAAGCAGAACAGTGAAGAAGGCCTCATGGAGCTGTTCCACGCCTCCCGTTTGGCAAGGCCAAAAAGGGCCTTCCTTCTAGGTCAGGACTCACGTTGACTTTCACTTTAGGTATAGAGCAGAGCAGGGTGAGCTTCCAAATAGGAACTGGAAGCACAAGGTTTCTTACCGGAAAACTCAATATCTTCTCAGAACCATGCCGGCAGTGACTAAAACCCGGGCAACAACAATGCTTTTCAGGTATATTCGAGGCCGCATGAACGGAGCATTCAGAATGGGCAAACAAGCCTTGTGCCATCAGTCTCCAATTTGTAAGTTCATATGCGGCATACACGCAGGACCAAAGCTTCCTGGCTCTAGGCAGTTTTCTGATACCGAAACGGGTGCAGAAGCAAGGTCTCTAGGAATCTTGGAAAGCTTACTACCGTTAAACTAAAACAGAACAGCGTTCAAGGACTCATGAAGCTGCTGCATACCTCCCGTTTTGTAAGGATATTCAGGGCCTTACATCGAGGCTAGTGCTCCCCTTGACTTTCATTTAGTTATGGAGCAGAGCAGGGTGAGCTTCCAACTAGGAACTGGAAGCACAAGGTTTCTTTCAGGAAAACTCATTTTCTTCGCAGAAGCAGGCAGGCAGTGACTAAATCCCCGGAAAAAACAATGCTATTCAGGTATCTTCGAGGCCGCATGAACGGAGCTTTCCTAATGGCTAAACAAGCCTTGTGCCATCAGTCTCCAATTTCTAGGTTGACACGCAGCATACACGGAGGACCAGAGCTTCCTGGTTCTATGCACTGTTCTGTTACCGAAACGGGTGTTGAAGTAAGGTTCCTAGGAGTCTTGGAAAGCTTACTAACGTTAAACTAAAGCAGAACAGCGTTGAAGGCCTCAAGGAGCTGCTGCATGCTTCCCGTTTTGTAAGGATATTCAGGGCCTTACATCGAGCCTAGTGCTCCCCTTGACTTTCACTTTAGTTATAAAGCAGAGTAGGGTGAGCTTCCAACTAGGAACTGGAAGCACAAGGTTTCTTTCGGGAAAACTCATTTTCTTAGCAGAAGCAGGCAGGCAGTGACTAAATCCCCGGCAACAACAATGCTTTTCAGGTATCTTCGAGGCCACATGAACGGAGCTTTCCTAATGCGAAAACAAGCCTTGTGCCATCAGTCTCCAATTTCTAGGTTGACAGGCAGCATGCACGGAGGACCAGAGCTTCCTGGCTCTTTGCAGTGGACTGTTACCGAAACGGGTGCTGTAGCAGGTCCCTAAGAGTCTTGAAAAGCTTACTACAGTGAAACTGAAGCAGAACACTGCAGAAGGCCTCATGGAGCTGCTCCACGCCTCTCGTTTGGCAAGGCAAATCAGGGCCTTCCTTAGAGGCCAGGGATCACGTTGACTTTCACTTTAGGTATAGAGCAGAGCAGGGTGAGCTTCCAAATAGGAACTGGAAGCACAAGGTTTCTTACCGGAAAACTAAATATCTTCTCAGAACCATGCCGGCAGTGACTAAAACCCTGGCAACAACAATGCTTTTCAGGTATATTCGAGGCCGCATGAACGGAGCTTTCAGAATGGGCAAACAAGCCTTGTGCCATCAGTCTCCAATTTGTAAGTTCATATGCGGCATACACGCAGGACCAAAGCTTCCTGGCTCTAGGCAGTTTTCTGATACCGAAACGGGTGCAGAAGCAAGGTCTCTAGGAATCTTGGAAAGCTTACTACCGTTAAACTAAAACAGAACAGCGTTCAAGGACTCATGAAGCTGCTGCATACCTCCCGTTTTGTAAGGATATTCAGGGCCTTACATCGAGGCTAGTGCTCCCCTTGACTTTCATTTAGTTATGGAGCAGAGCAGGGTGAGCTTCCAACTAGGAACTGGAAGCACAAGGTTTCTTTCGGAAAAAGTCATTTTCTTAGCAGAAGCAGGCAGGCAGTGACTAACTCCCCGGCAACAACAATGCTTTTCAGGTAACTTCGAGGCCGCATGAACGGAGCTTTCCTAATGGGAAAACAAGCCTTGTGCCATCAGTCTCCAATTTCTAGGTTGACACGCAGCATACACGGAGGACCAGAGCTTCCTGGCTCTTTGCAGTGAACTGTTACCGAAACGGGTTTTGTAGCACGTCCCTAAGCGTCTTGAAAATCTTACGACCGTGAAACTGAAGCAGAACAGTGAAGAAGGTCTCATGGAGCTGTTCCACGCCTCCCGTTTGGCAAGGCAAAAAAGGGCCTTCCTTCTAGGTCAGGGCTCACTTTGACTTTCACTTTAGGAACAGAGCAGAGCAGGGTGAGCTTCCAAATAGGAACTGGAAGCACAAGGTTTCTTTCAGGAAAACTCATTTTCTTTGCAGAAGCAGGCCGGCAGTGACTAAATCCCTGGCAACAACAATGCTTTTCAGGTATCTTAGAGGCCGCATGAACGGAGCTTTCCTATTGGCAAAACAAGCCTTGTGCCATCAGTTTCCTAATTTCTAGGTTGACACACAGCATACTCGGAGGACCAGAGCTTCCTGGCTCTATGCAGTGTACTGTTACCGAAACGGGTGCTGTAGCAGGTCCCTAAGAGTCTTGAGAAGCTTACGACCGTGAAACTGAAGCAGAACAGTGAAGAAGGCCTCATGGAGCTGTTCCACGCCTCCCGTTTGGCAAGGCCAAAAAGGGCCTTCCTTCTAGGTCAGGACTCACGTTGACTTTCACTTTAGGTATAGAGCAGAGGAGGGTGAGCTTCCAAATAGGAACTGGAAGCACAAGGTTTCTTACCGGAAAACTCAATATCTTCTCAGAACCATGCCGGCAGTGACTAAAACCCGGGCAAGAACAATGCTTTTCAGGTATATTCGAGGCCGCATGAACGGAGCTTTCAGAATGGGCAAACAAGCCTTGTGCGATCAGTCTCCAATTTGTAAGTTCATATGCGGCATACACGCAGGACCACAGCTTCCTGGCTCTAGGCAGTTTTCTGACACCCAAACGGGTGCTGAAGCAAGGTCTCTAGGAGTCTTGGAAAGCTTACTACCGTTAAACTAAAGCAGAACAGCGTTCAAGGCCTCATGAAGCTGCTGCATACCTCCCGTTTTGTAAGGATATTCAGGGCCTTACATCGAGGCTAGTGCTCCCCTTGACTTTCATTTAGTTACGCAGCAGAGCAGGGTGAGCTTCCAACTAGGATCTGGAAGCACAAGGTTTCTTTCAGGAAAACTCATTTTCTTCGCAGAAGCAGGCAGGCAGTGACTAAATCCCCGGCAACAACCATGCTATTCAGGTATTTTCGAGGCCGCATGAACAGAGCTTTCCTAATGGCTAAACAAGCCTTGTGCCATCAGTCTCCAATTTCTAGGTTGACACACAGCATACACGGAGGACCAGAGCTTCCTGGTTCTATGCACTGTTCTGTTACCGAAACGGGTGTTGAAGTAAGGTTCCTAGGAGTCTTGGAAAGCTTACTAACGTTAAACTAAAGCAGAACAGCGTTGAAGGCCTCAAGGAGCTTCTGCATGCTTCCCGTTTTGTAAGGATATTCAGGGCCTTACATCGAGGCTAGTGCTCCCCTTGACTTTCACTTTAGTTATACAGCAGAGTAGGGTGAGTTTCCAACTAGGAACTGGAAGCACAAGGTTTCTTTCGGGAAAATCATTTTCTTAGCAGAAGCAGGCAGGCAGTGACTAAATCCCCGGCAACAACAATGCTTTTCAGGTATCTTCGAGGCCGCATGAACGGAGCTTTCCTAATGGGAAAACAAGCCTTGTGCCATCAGTCTCCAATTTCTAGGTTGACACCCAGCATACACGGAGGACCAGAGCTTCCTGGCTCTATGCAGTGTACTGTTACGGAAACGCGTGCTGTAGCAGGTCCCTAAGCGTCTTGAAAATCTTACGACCGTGAAACTGAAGCAGAACAGTGAAGAAGGCCTCATGGAGCTGCTCCACGCCTCCCGTTTGGCAAGGCAAAAAAGGGCCTTCTTCTAGGTCAGGGCTCACTTTGACTTTCACTTTAGGAACAGAGCAGAGCAGGGTGAGCTTCCAAATAGGAAATGGAAGCACAAGGTTTCTTTCAGGAAAACTCATTTTCTTCGCAGAAACAGGCAGGCAGTGACTAAATCCCCGGCAAAAACAATGCTATTCAGGTATCTTCGAGGCCGCATGAACGGAGCTTTCCTAATGGCTAAACAAGCCTTGTGCCATCAGTCTCCAATTTCTAGGTTGACACGCAGCATACACGGAGGACCAGAGCTTCCTGGTTCTATGCACTGTTCTGTTACCGAAACGGGTGTTGAAGTAAGGTTCCTAGGAGTCTTGGAAAGCTTACTAACGTTAAACTAAAGCAGAACAGCGTTGAAGGCCTCAAGGAGCTGCTGCATGCTTCCCGTTTTGTAAGGATATTCAGGGCCTTACATCGAGGCTAGTGCTCCCCTTGACTTTCACTTTAGTTATACAGCAGAGTAGGGTGAGTTTCCAACTAGGAACTGGAAGCACAAGGTTTCTTTCGGGAAAATCATTTTCTTAGCAGAAGCAGGCAGGCAGTGACTAAATCCCTGGCAACAACAATGCTTTTCAGATATCTTCGAGGCCGCATGAACGGAGCTTTCCTATTGGCAAAACAAGCCTTGTGCCATCAGTTTCCTAATTTCTAGGTTGACACACAGCATATTCAGAGGACCAGAGCTTCCTGGCTCTATGCAGTGTACTGTTACCGAAACGGGTGCTGTAGCAGGGCCCTAAGAGTCTTGAGAAGCTTACGACCGTGAAACTGAAGCAGAACAGTGAAGAAGGCCTCATGGAGCTGTTCCACGCCTCCCATTTGGCAAGGCCAAAAAGGGCCTTCCTTCGAGGCCAGGGCTCACGTTGACTTTCACTTTAGGTATAGAGCAGAGCAGGGTAGGCTTCCAAATAGGAACTGGAAGCACAAGGTTTCTTACCGGAAAACTCAATATCTTCTCAGAACCATGCCGGCAGTGACTAAAACCCGGGCAACAACAATGCTTTTCAGGTATATTCGAGGCCGCATGAACGGAGCATTCAGAATGGGCAAACAAGCCTTGTGCCATCAGTCTCCAATTTGTAAGTTCATATGCGGCATACACGCAGGACCAAAGCTTCCTGGCTCTAGGCAGTTTTCTGATACCGAAACGGGTGCAGAAGCAAGGTCTCTAGGAATCTTGGAAAGCTTACTACCGTTAAACTAAAACAGAACAGCGTTCAAGGAATCATGAAGCTGCTGCATACCTCCCGTATTGTAAGGATATTCAGGGCCTTACATCGAGGCTAGTGCTCCCCTTGACTTTCATTTAGTTATGGAGCAGAGCAGGGTGAGCTTCCAACTAGGAACTGGAAGCACAAGGTTTCTTTCAGGAAAACTCATTTTCTTCGCAGAAGCAGGCAGGCAGTGACTAAATCCCCGGAAAAAACAATGCTATTCAGGTATCTTCGAGGCCGCATGAACGGAGCTTTCCTAATGGCTAAACAAGCCTTGTGCCATCAGTCTCCAATTTCTAGGTTGACACGCAGCATACACGGAGGACCAGAGCTTCCTGGTTCTATGCACTGTTCTGTTACCGAAACGGGTGTTGAAGTAAGGTTCCTAGGAGTCTTGGAAAGCTTACTAACGTTAAACTAAAGCAGAACAGCGTTGAAGGCCTCAAGGAGCTGCTGCATGCTTCCCGTTTTGTAAGGATATTCAGGGCCTTACATCGAGGCTAGTGCTCCCCTTGACTTTCACTTTAGTTATACAGCAGAGTAGGGTGAGTTTCCAACTAGGAACTGGAAGCACAAGGTTTCTTTCGGGAAAATCATTTTCTTAGCAGAAGCAGGCAGGCAGTGACTAAATCCCCGGCAACAACAATGCTTTTCAGGTATCTTCGAGGCCGCATGAACGGAGCTTTCCTAATGGGAAAACAAGCCTTGTGCCATCAGTCTCCAATGTCTAGGTTGACACCCAGCATACACGGAGGACCAGAGCTTCTTGGCTCTATGCAGTGTACTGTTACGGAAACGGGTGCTGTAGCAGGTCCCTAAGCGTATTGAAAATCTTACGACCGTGAAACTGAAGCAGAACACTGAAGAAGGCCTTATGGAGCTGCTCCACGCCTCCCGTTTGGCAAGGCAAAAAAGGGCCTTCCTTCTAAGTCAGGGCTCACTTTTACTTTCACTTTAGGAACAGAGCAGAGCAGGGTGAGCTTCCAAATAGGAACTGGAAGCACAAGGTTTCTTTCAGGAAAACTCATTTTCTTTGCAGAAGCAGGCAGGCAGTGACTAAATCCCTGGCAACAACAATGCTTTTCAGATATCTTCGAGGCCGCATGAACGGAGCTTTCCTATTGGCAAAACAAGCCTTGTGCCATCAGTTTCCTAATTTCTAGGTTGACACACAGCATACTCGGAGGACCAGAGCTTCCTGGCTCTATGCAGTGTACAGTTACCGAAAAGGGTGCTGTAGCAGGTCCCTAAGAGTCTTGAGAAGCTTACGACCGTGAAACTGAAGCAGAACAGTGAAGAAGGCCTCATGGAGCTGTTCCACGCCTCCCGTTTGGCAGGGCCAAAAAGGGCCTTCCTTCGAGGCCAGGGCTCACGTTGACTTTCACTTTAGGTATAGAGCAGAGCAGGGTGAGCTTCCAAATAGGAACTGGAAGCACAAGGTTTCTAACCGGAAAACTCAATATCTTCTCAGAACCATGCCGGCAGTGACTAAAACCCGGGCAACAACAATGCTTTTCAGGTATATTCGAGGTCGCATGAACGGAGCTTTCAGAATGGGCAAACAAGCCTTGTGCCATCAGTCTCCAATTTGTAAGTTCATATGCGGCATACACGCAGGACCAAAGCTTCCTGGCTCTAGGCAGTTTTCTGATACCGAAACGGGTGCAGAAGCAAGGTCTCTAGGAATCTTGGAAAGCTTACTACCGTTAAACTAAAACAGAACAGCGTTCAAGGACTCATGAAGCTGCTGCATACCTCCCGTTTTGTAAGGATATTCAGGGCCTTACATCGAGGCTAGTGCTCCCCTTGACTTTCATTTAGTTATGGAGCAGAGCAGGGTGAGCTTCCAACTAGGAACTGGAAGCACAAGGTTTCTTTCGGAAAAAGTCATTTTCTTAGCAGAAGCAGGCAGGCAGTGACTAACTCCCCGGCAACAACAATGCTTTTCAGGTAACTTCGAGGCCGCATGAACGGAGCTTTCCTAATGGGAAAACAAGCCTTGTGCCATCAGTCTCCAATTTCTAGGTTGACACGCAGCATACACGGAGGACCAGAGCTTCCTGGCTCTTTGCAGTGAACTGTTACCGAAACGGGTTTTGTAGCACGTCCCTAAGCGTCTTGAAAATCTTACGACCGTGAAACTGAAGCAGAACAGTGAAGAAGGTCTCATGGAGCTGTTCCACGCCTCCCGTTTGGCAAGGCAAAAAAGGGCCTTCCTTCTAGGTCAGGGCTCACTTTGACTTTCACTTTAGGAACAGAGCAGAGCAGGGTGAGCTTCCAAATAGGAACTGGAAGCACAAGGTTTCTTTCAGGAAAACTCATTTTCTTTGCAGAAGCAGGCCGGCAGTGACTAAATCCCTGGCAACAACAATGCTTTTCAGGTATCTTAGAGGCCGCATGAACGGAGCTTTCCTATTGGCAAAACAAGCCTTGTGCCATCAGTTTCCTAATTTCTAGGTTGACACACAGCATACTCGGAGGACCAGAGCTTCCTGGCTCTATGCAGTGTACTGTTACCGAAACGGGTGCTGTAGCAGGTCCCTAAGAGTCTTGAGAAGCTTACGACCGTGAAACTGAAGCAGAACAGTGAAGAAGGCCTCATGGAGCTGTTCCACGCCTCCCGTTTGGCAAGGCCAAAAAGGGCCTTCCTTCTAGGTCAGGACTCACGTTGACTTTCACTTTAGGTATAGAGCAGAGGAGGGTGAGCTTCCAAATAGGAACTGGAAGCACAAGGTTTCTTACCGGAAAACTCAATATCTTCTCAGAACCATGCCGGCAGTGACTAAAACCCGGGCAAGAACAATGCTTTTCAGGTATATTCGAGGCCGCATGAACGGAGCTTTCAGAATGGGCAAACAAGCCTTGTGCGATCAGTCTCCAATTTGTAAGTTCATATGCGGCATACACGCAGGACCACAGCTTCCTGGCTCTAGGCAGTTTTCTGACACCCAAACGGGTGCTGAAGCAAGGTCTCTAGGAGTCTTGGAAAGCTTACTACCGTTAAACTAAAGCAGAACAGCGTTCAAGGCCTCATGAAGCTGCTGCATACCTCCCGTTTTGTAAGGATATTCAGGGCCTTACATCGAGGCTAGTGCTCCCCTTGACTTTCATTTAGTTACGCAGCAGAGCAGGGTGAGCTTCCAACTAGGATCTGGAAGCACAAGGTTTCTTTCAGGAAAACTCATTTTCTTCGCAGAAGCAGGCAGGCAGTGACTAAATCCCCGGCAACAACCATGCTATTCAGGTATTTTCGAGGCCGCATGAACAGAGCTTTCCTAATGGCTAAACAAGCCTTGTGCCATCAGTCTCCAATTTCTAGGTTGACACACAGCATACACGGAGGACCAGAGCTTCCTGGTTCTATGCACTGTTCTGTTACCGAAACGGGTGTTGAAGTAAGGTTCCTAGGAGTCTTGGAAAGCTTACTAACGTTAAACTAAAGCAGAACAGCGTTGAAGGCCTCAAGGAGCTGCTGCATGCTTCCCGTTTTGTAAGGATATTCAGGGCCTTACATCGAGGCTAGTGCTCCCCTTGACTTTCACTTTAGTTATACAGCAGAGTAGGGTGAGTTTCCAACTAGGAACTGGAAGCACAAGGTTTCTTTCGGGAAAATCATTTTCTTAGCAGAAGCAGGCAGGCAGTGACTAAATCCCCGGCAACAACAATGCTTTTCAGGTATCTTCGAGGCCGCATGAACGGAGCTTTCCTAATGGGAAAACAAGCCTTGTGCCATCAGTCTCCAATTTCTAGGTTGACACCCAGCATACACGGAGGACCAGAGCTTCCTGGCTCTATGCAGTGTACTGTTACGGAAACGCGTGCTGTAGCAGGTCCCTAAGCGTCTTGAAAATCTTACGACCGTGAAACTGAAGCAGAACAGTGAAGAAGGCCTCATGGAGCTGCTCCACGCCTCCCGTTTGGCAAGGCAAAAAAGGGCCTTCTTCTAGGTCAGGGCTCACTTTGACTTTCACTTTAGGAACAGAGCAGAGCAGGGTGAGCTTCCAAATAGGAAATGGAAGCACAAGGTTTCTTTCAGGAAAACTCATTTTCTTCGCAGAAGCAGGCAGGCAGTGACTAAATCCCCGGCAAAAACAATGCTATTCAGGTATCTTCGAGGCCGCATGAACGGAGCTTTCCTAATGGCTAAACAAGCCTTGTGCCATCAGTCTCCAATTTCTAGGTTGACACGCAGCATACACGGAGGACCAGAGCTTCCTGGTTCTATGCACTGTTCTGTTACCGAAACGGGTGTTGAAGTAAGGTTCCTAGGAGTCTTGGAAAGCTTACTAACGTTAAACTAAAGCAGAACAGCGTTGAAGGCCTCAAGGAGCTGCTGCATGCTTCCCGTTTTGTAAGGATATTCAGGGCCTTACATCGAGGCTAGTGCTCCCCTTGACTTTCACTTTAGTTATACAGCAGAGTAGGGTGAGTTTCCAACTAGGAACTGGAAGCACAAGGTTTCTTTCGGGAAAATCATTTTCTTAGCAGAAGCAGGCAGGCAGTGACTAAATCCCCGGCAACAACAATGCTTTTCAGGTATCTTCGAGGCCGCATGAACGGAGCTTTCCTAATGGGAAAACAAGCCTTGTGCCATCAGTCTCCAATTTCTAGGTTGACACCCAGCATACACGGAGGACCAGAGCTTCTTGGCTCTATGCAGTGTACTGTTACGGAAACGGGTGCTGTAGCAGGTCCCTAAGCGTCTTGAAAATCTTACGACCGTGAAACTGAAGCAGAACACTGAAGAAGGCCTCATGGAGCTGCTCCACGCCTTCCGTTTGGCAAGGCAAAAAAGGGCCTTCCTTCTAAGTCAGGGCTCACTTTTTCTTTCACTTTAGGAACAGAGCAGAGCAGGGTGAGCTTCCAAATAGGAACTGGAAGCACAAGGTTTCTTTCAGGAAAACTCATTTTCTTTGCACAAGCAGGCAGGAAGTGACTAAATCCCTGGCAACAACAATGCTTTTCAGATATCTTCGAGGCCGCATGAACGGAGCTTTCCTATTGGCAAAACAAGCCTTGTGCCATCAGTTTCCTAATTTCTAGGTTGACACACAGCATATTCAGAGGACCAGAGCTTCCTGGCTCTATGCAGTGTACTGTTACCGAAACGGGTGCTGTAGCAGGGCCCTAAGAGTCTTGAGAAGCTTACGACCGTGAAACTGAAGCAGAACAGTGAAGAAGGCCTCATGGAGCTGTTCCACGCCTCCCATTTGGCAAGGCCAAAAAGGGCCTTCCTTCGAGGCCAGGGCTCACGTTGACTTTCACTTTAGGTATAGAGCAGAGCAGGGTAGGCTTCCAAATAGGAACTGGAAGCACAAGGTTTCTTACCGGAAAACTCAATATCTTCTCAGAACCATGCCGGCAGTGACTAAAACCCGGGCAACAACAATGCTTTTCAGGTATATTCGAGGCCGCATGAACGGAGCATTCAGAATGGGCAAACAAGCCTTGTGCCATCAGTCTCCAATTTGTAAGTTCATATGCGGCATACACGCAGGACCAAAGCTTCCTGGCTCTAGGCAGTTTTCTGATACCGAAACGGGTGCAGAAGCAAGGTCTCTAGGAATCTTGGAAAGCTTACTACCGTTAAACTAAAACAGAACAGCGTTCAAGGAATCATGAAGCTGCTGCATACCTCCCGTTTTGTAAGGATATTCAGGGCCTTACATCGAGGCTAGTGCTCCCCTTGACTTTCATTTAGTTATGGAGCAGAGCAGGGTGAGCTTCCAACTAGGAACTGGAAGCACAAGGTTTCTTTCAGGAAAACTCATTTTCTTCGCAGAAGCAGGCAGGCAGTGACTAAATCCCCGGAAAAAACAATGCTATTCAGGTATCTTCGAGGCCGCATGAACGGAGCTTTCCTAATGGCTAAACAAGCCTTGTGCCATCAGTCTCCAATTTCTAGGTTGACACGCAGCATACACGGAGGACCAGAGCTTCCTGGTTCTATGCACTGTTCTGTTACCGAAACGGGTGTTGAAGTAAGGTTCCTAGGAGTCTTGGAAAGCTTACTAACGTTAAACTAAAGCAGAACAGCGTTGAAGGCCTCAAGGAGCTGCTGCATGCTTCCCGTTTTGTAAGGATATTCAGGGCCTTACATCGAGCCTAGTGCTCCCCTTGACTTTCACTTTAGTTATAAAGCAGAGTAGGGTGAGCTTCCAACTAGGAACTGGAAGCACAAGGTTTCTTTCGGGAAAACTCATTTTCTTAGCAGAAGCAGGCAGGCAGTGACTAAATCCCCGGCAACAACAATGCTTTTCAGGTATCTTCGAGGCCACATGAACGGAGCTTTCCTAATGCGAAAACAAGCCTTGTGCCATCAGTCTCCAATTTCTAGGTTGACAGGCAGCATGCACGGAGGACCAGAGCTTCCTGGCTCTTTGCAGTGGACTGTTACCGAAACGGGTGCTGTAGCAGGTCCCTAAGAGTCTTGAAAAGCTTACTACAGTGAAACTGAAGCAGAACACTGCAGAAGGCCTCATGGAGCTGCTCCACGCCTCTCGTTTGGCAAGGCAAATCAGGGCCTTCCTTAGAGGCCAGGGATCACGTTGACTTTCACTTTAGGTATAGAGCAGAGCAGGGTGAGCTTCCAAATAGGAACTGGAAGCACAAGGTTTCTTACCGGAAAACTAAATATCTTCTCAGAACCATGCCGGCAGTGACTAAAACCCTGGCAACAACAATGCTTTTCAGGTATATTCGAGGCCGCATGAACGGAGCTTTCAGAATGGGAAAACAAGCCTTGTGCGATCAGTCTCCAATTTGTAAGTTCATATGCGGCATACACGCAGGACCACAGCTTCCTGGCTCTAGGCAGTTTTCTGACACCCAAACGGGTGCTGAAGCAAGGTCTCTAGGAGTCTTGGAAAGCTTACTACCGTTAAACTAAAGCAGAAAAGCGTTCAAGGCCTCATGAAGCTGCTGCATACCTCCCGTTTTGTAAGGATATTCAGGGCCTTACATCGAGGCTAGTGCTCCCCTTGACTTTCATTTAGTTACGGAGCAGAGCAGGGTGAGCTTCCAACTAGGATCTGGAAGCACAAGGTTTCTTTCAGGAAAACTCATTTTCTTCGCAGAAGCAGGCAGGCAGTGACTAAATCCCCGGCAACAACAATGCTTTTCAGGTATCTTCGAGGCCGCATGAACGGAGCTTTCCTAATGGGAAAACAAGCCTTGTGCCATCAGTCTCCAATTTCTAGGTTGACACCCAGCATACACGGAGGACCAGAGCTTCCTGGCTCTATGCAGTGTACTGTTACGGAAACGCGTGCTGTAGCAGGTCCCTAAGCGTCTTGAAAATATTACGACCGTGAAACTGAAGCAGAACAGTGAAGAAGGCCTCATGGAGCTGCTCCACGCCTCCCGTTTGGCAAGGCAAAAAAGGGCCTTCTTCTAGGTCAGGGCTAACTTTGACTTTCACTTTAGGAACAGAGCAGAGCAGGGTGAGCTTCCAAATAGGAACTGGAAGCACAAGGTTTCTTTCAGGAAAACTCATTTTCTTCGCAGAAGCAGGCAGGCAGTGACTAAATCCCCGGCAAAAACAATGCTATTCAGGTATCTTCGAGGCCGCATGAACGGAGCTTTCCTAATGGCTAAACAAGCCTTGTGCCATCAGTCTCCAATTTCTAGGTTGACACGCAGCATACACGGAGGACCAGAGCTTCCTGGTTCTATGCACTGTTCTGTTACCGAAACGGGTGTTGAAGTAAGGTTCCTAGGAGTCTTGGAAACCTTACTAACGTTAAACTAAAGCAGAACAGCGTTGAAGGCCTCAAGGAGCTGCTGCATGCTTCCCGTTTTGTAAGGATATTCAGGGCCTTACATCGAGGCTAGTGCTCCCCTTGACTTTCACTTTAGTTATACAGCAGAGTAGGGTGAGTTTCCAACTAGGAACTGGAAGCACAAGGTTTCTTTCGGGAAAATCATTTTCTTAGCAGAAGCAGGCAGGCAGTGACTAAATCCCCGGCAACAACAATGCTTTTCAGGTATCTTCGAGGCCGCATGAACGGAGCTTTCCTAATGGGAAAAGAAGCCTTGTGCCATCAGTCTCCAATTTCTAGGTTGACACCCAGCATACACGGAGGACCAGAGCTTCTTGGCTCTATGCAGTGTACTGTTACGGAAACTGGTGCTGTAGCAGGTCCCTAAGCGTATTGAAAATCTTACGACCGTGAAACTGAAGCAGAACACTGAAGAAGGCCTTATGGAGCTGCTCCACGCCTCCCGTTTGGCAAGGCAAAAAAGGGCCTTCCTTCTAAGTCAGGGCTCACTTTTACTTTCACTTTAGGAACAGAGCAGAGCAGGGTGAGCTTCCAAATAGGAACTGGAAGCACAAGGTTTCTTTCAGGAAAACTCATTTTCTTTGCAGAAGCAGGCAGGCAGTGACTAAATCCCTGGCAACAACAATGCTTTTCAGATATCTTCGAGGCCGCATGAACGGAGCTTTCCTATTGGCAAAACAAGCCTTGTGCCATCAGTTTCCTAATTTCTAGGTTGACACACAGCATACTCGGAGGACCAGAGCTTCCTGGCTCTATGCAGTGTACTGTTACCGAAACGGGTGCTGTAGCAGGTCCCTAAGAGTCTTGAGAAGCTTACGACCGTGAAACTGAAGCAGAACAGTGAAGAAGGCCTCATGGAGCTGTTCCACGCCTCCCATTTGGCAAGGCCAAAAAGGGCCTTCCTTCGAGGCCAGGGCTCACGTTGACTTTCACTTTAGGTATAGAGCAGAGCAGGGTAGCTTCCAAATAGGAACTGGAAGCACAAGGTTTCTTACCGGAAAACTCAATATCTTCTCAGAACCATGCCGGCAGTGACTAAAACCCGGGCAACAACAATGCTTTTCAGGTATATTCGAGGTCGCATGAACGGAGCTTTCAGAATGGGCAAACAAGCCTTGTGCCATCAGTCTCCAATTTGTAAGTTCATATGCGGCATAAACGCAGGACCAAAGCTTCCTGGCTCTAGGCAGTTTTCTGATACCGAAACGGGTGCAGAAGCAAGGTCTCTAGGAATCTTGGAAAGCTTACTACCGTTAAACTAAAACAGAACAGTGTTCAAGGACTCATGAAGCTGCTGCATACCTCCCGTTTTGTAAGGATATTCAGGGCCTTACATCGAGGCTAGTGCTCCCCTTGACTTTCATTTAGTTATGGAGCAGAGCAGGGTGAGCTTCCAACTAGGAACTGGAAGCACAAGGTTTCTTTCGGAAAAAGTCATTTTCTTAGCAGAAGCAGGCAGGCAGTGACTAACTCCCCGGCAACAACAATGCTTTTCAGGTAACTTCGAGGCCGCATGAACGGAGCTTTCCTAATGGGAAAACAAGCCTTGTGCCATCAGTCTCCAATTTCTAGGTTGACACGCAGCATACACGGAGGACCAGAGCTTCCTGGCTCTTTGCAGTGAACTGTTACCGAAACGGGTTTTGTAGCACGTCCCTAAGCGTCTTGAAAATCTTACGACCGTGAAACTGAAGCAGAACAGTGAAGAAGGTCTCATGGAGCTGTTCCACGCCTCCCGTTTGGCAAGGCAAAAAAGGGCCTTCCTTCTAGGTCCGGGCTCACTTTGACTTTCACTTTAGGAACAGAGCAGAGCAGGGTGAGCTTCCAAATAGGAACTGGAAGCACAAGGTTTCTTTCAGGAAAACTCATTTTCTTTGCAGAAGCAGGCAGGCAGTGACTAAATCCCTGGCAACAACAATGCTTTTAAGGTATCTTAGAGGCCGCATGAACGGAGCTTTCCTATTGGCAAAACAAGCCTTGTGCCATCAGTTTCCTAATTTCTAGGTTGACACACAGCATACTCGGAGGACCAGAGCTTCCTGGCTCTATGCAGTGTACTGTTACCGAAACGGGTGCTGTAGCAGGTCCCTAAGAGTCTGGAGAAGCTTACGACCGTGAAACTGAAGCAGAACAGTGAAGAAGGCCTCATGGAGCTGTTCCACGCCTCCCATTTGGCAAGGCCAAAAAGGGCCTTCCTTCGAGGCCAGGGCTCACGTTGACTTTCACTTTAGGTATAGAGCAGAGCAGGGTAGCTTCCAAATAGGAACTGGAAGCACAAGGTTTCTTACCGGAAAACTCAATATCTTCTCAGAACCATGCCGGCAGTGACTAAAACCCGGGCAACAACAATGCTTTTCAGGTATATTCGAGGTCGCATGAACGGAGCTTTCAGAATGGGCAAACAAGCCTTGTGCCATCAGTCTCCAATTTGTAAGTTCATATGCGGCATACACGCAGGACCAAAGCTTCCTGGCTCTAGGCAGTTTTCTGATACCGAAACGGGTGCAGAAGCAAGGTCTCTAGGAATCTTGGAAAGCTTACTACCGTTAAACTAAAACAGAACAGCGTTCAAGGACTCATGAAGCTGCTGCATACCTCCCGTTTTGTAAGGATATTCAGGGCCTTACATCGAGGCTAGTGCTCCCCTTGACTTTCATTTAGTTATGGAGCAGAGCAGGGTGAGCTTCCAACTAGGAACTGGAAGCACAAGGTTTCTTTCGGAAAAAGTCATTTTCTTAGCAGAAGCAGGCAGGCAGTGACTAACTCCCCGGCAACAACAATGCTTTTCAGGTAACTTCGAGGCCGCATGAACGGAGCTTTCCTAATGGGAAAACAAGCCTTGTGCCATCAGTCTCCAATTTCTAGGTTGACACGCAGCATACACGGAGGACCAGAGCTTCCTGGCTCTTTGCAGTGAACTGTTACCGAAACGGGTTTTGTAGCACGTCCCTAAGCGTCTTGAAAATCTTACGACCGTGAAACTGAAGCAAAACAGTGAAGAAGGTCTCATGGAGCTGTTCCACGCCTCCCGTTTGGCAAGGCAAAAAAGGGCCTTCCTTCTAGATCCGGGCTCACTTTGACTTTCACTTTAGGAACAGAGCAGAGCAGGGTGAGCTTCCAAATAGGAACTGGAAGCACAAGGTTTCTTTCAGGAAAACTCATTTTCTTTGCAGAAGCAGGCAGGCAGTGACTAAATCCCTGGCAACAACAATGCTTTTAAGGTATCTTAGAGGCCGCATGAACGGAGCTTTCCTATTGGCAAAACAAGCCTTGTGCCATCAGTTTCCTAATTTCTAGGTTGACACACAGCATACTCGGAGGACCAGAGCTTCCTGGCTCTATGCAGTGTACTGTTACCGAAACGGGTGCTGTAGCAGGTCCCTAAGAGTCTTGAGAAGCTTACGACCGTGAAACTGAAGCAGAACAGTGAAGAAGGCCTCATGGAGCTGTTCCACGCCTCCCGTTTGGCAAGGCCAAAAAGGGCCTTCCTTCTAGGTCAGGACTCACGTTGACTTTCACTTTAGGTATAGAGCAGAGGAGGGTGAGCTTCCAAATAGGAACTGGAAGCACAAGGTTTCTTACCGGAAAACTCAATATCTTCTCTGAACCATGCCGACAGTGACTAAAACCCGGGCAAGAACAATGCTTTTCAGGTATATTCGAGGCCGCATGAACGGAGCTTTCAGAATGGGCAAACAAGCCTTGTGCGATCAGTCTCCAATTTGTAAGTTCATATGCGGCATACACGCAGGACCACAGCTTCCTGGCTCTAGGCAGTTTTCTGACACCCAAACGGGTGCAGAAGCAAGGTCTCTAGGAGTCTTGGAAAGCTTACTACCGTTAAACTAAAGCAGAACAGCGTTCAAGGCCTCATGAAGCTGCTGCATACCTCCCGTTTTGTAAGGATATTCAGGGCCTTACATCGAGGCTAGTGCTCCCCTTGACTTTCATTTAGTTACGCAGCAGAGCAGGGTGAGCTTCCAACTAGGATCTGGAAGCACAAGGTTTCTTTCAGGAAAACTCATTTTCTTCGCAGAAGCAGGCAGGCAGTGACTAAATCCCCGGCAACAACAATGCTTTTCAGGTATCTTCGAGGCCGCATGAACGGAGCTTTCCTAATGGTAAAACAAGCCTTGTGCCATCAGTCTCCAATTTCTAGGTTGACACCCAGCATACACGGAGGACCAGAGCTTCCTGGCTCTATGCAGTGTACTGTTACGGAAACGCGTGCTGTAGCAGGTCCCTAAGCGTCTTGAAAATCTTACGACCGTGAAACTGAAGCAGAACAGTGAAGAAGGCCTCATGGAGCTGCTCCACGCCTCCCGTTTGGCAAGGCAAAAAAGGGCCTTCTTCTAGGTCAGGGCTAACTTTGACTTTCACTTTAGGAACAGAGCAGAGCAGGGTGAGCTTCCAAATAGGAACTGGAAGCACAAGGTTTCTTTCAGGAAAACTCATTTTCTTCGCAGAAGCAGGCAGGCAGTGACTAAATCCCCGGCAAAAACAATGCTATTCAGGTATCTTCGAGGCCGCATGAACGGAGCTTTCCTAATGGCTAAACAAGCCTTGTGCCATCAGTCTCCAATTTCTAGGTTGACACGCAGCATACACGGAGGACCAGAGCTTCCTGGTTCTATGCACTGTTCTGTTACCGAAACGGGTGTTGAAGTAAGGTTCCTAGGAGTCTTGGAAACCTTACTAACGTTAAACTAAAGCAGAACAGCGTTGAAGGCCTCAAGGAGCTGCTGCATGCTTCCCGTTTTGTAAGGATATTCAGGGCCTTACATCGAGGCTAGTGCTCCCCTTGACTTTCACTTTAGTTATACAGCAGAGTAGGGTGAGTTTCCAACTAGGAACTGGAAGCACAAGGTTTCTTTCGGGAAAATCATTTTCTTAGCAGAAGCAGGCAGGCAGTGACTAAATCCCCGGCAACAACAATGCTTTTCAGGTATCTTCGAGGCCGCATGAACGGAGCTTTCCTAATGGGAAAAGAAGCCTTGTGCCATCAGTCTCCAATTTCTAGGTTGACACCCAGCATACACGGAGGACCAGAGCTTCTTGGCTCTATGCAGTGTACTGTTACGGAAACGGGTGCTGTAGCAGGTCCCTAAGCGTATTGAAAATCTTACGACCGTGAAACTGAAGCAGAACACTGAAGAAGGCCTTATGGAGCTGCTCCACGCCTCCCGTTTGGCAAGGCAAAAAAGGGCCTTCCTTCTAAGTCAGGGCTCACTTTTACTTTCACTTTAGGAACAGAGCAGAGCAGGGTGAGCTTCCAAATAGGAACTGGAAGCACAAGGTTTCTTTCAGGAAAACTCATTTTCTTTGCAGAAGCAGGCAGGCAGTGACTAAATCCCTGGCAACAACAATGCTTTTCAGATATCTTCGAGGCCGCATGAACGGAGCTTTCCTATTGGCAAAACAAGCCTTGTGCCATCAGTTTCCTAATTTCTAGGTTGACACACAGCATACTCGGAGGACCAGAGCTTCCTGGCTCTATGCAGTGTACTGTTACCGAAACGGGTGCTGTAGCAGGTCCCTAAGAGTCTTGAGAAGCTTACGACCGTGAAACTGAAGCAGAACAGTGAAGAAGGCCTCATGGAGCTGTTCCACGCCTCCCATTTGGCAAGGCCAAAAAGGGCCTTCCTTCGAGGCCAGGGCTCACGTTGACTTTCACTTTAGGTATAGAGCAGAGCAGGGTGAGCTTCCAAATAGGAAATGGAAGCACAAGGTTTCTTACCGGAAAACTCAATATCTTCTCAGAACCATGCCGGCAGTGACTAAAACCCGGGCAACAACAATGCTTTTCAGGTATATTCGAGGCCGCATGAACGGAGCTTTCAGAATGGGAAAACAAGCCTTGTGCGATCAGTCTCCAATTTGTAAGTTCATATGCGGCATACACGCAGGACCACAGCTTCCTGGCTCTAGGCAGTTTTCTGACACCCAAACGGGTGCTGAAGCAAGGTCTCTAGGAGTCTTGGAAAGCTTACTACCGTTAAACTAAAGCAGAAAAGCGTTCAAGGCCTCATGAAGCTGCTGCATACCTCCCGTTTTGTAAGGATATTCAGGGCCTTACATCGAGGCTAGTGCTCCCCTTGACTTTCATTTAGTTACGGAGCAGAGCAGGGTGAGCTTCCAACTAGGATCTGGAAGCACAAGGTTTCTTTCAGGAAAACTCATTTTCTTCGCAGAAGCAGGCAGGCAGTGACTAAATCCCCGGCAACAACAATGCTTTTCAGGTATCTTCGAGGCCGCATGAACGGAGCTTTCCTAATGGGAAAACAAGCCTTGTGCCATCAGTCTCCAATTTCTAGGTTGACACCCAGCATACACGGAGGACCAGAGCTTCCTGGCTCTATGCAGTGTACTGTTACGGAAACGCGTGCTGTAGCAGGTCCCTAAGCGTCTTGAAAATCTTACGACCGTGAAACTGAAGCAGAACAGTGAAGAAGGCCTCATGGAGCTGCTCCACGCCTCCCGTTTGGCAAGGCAAAAAAGGGCCTTCTTCTAGGTCAGGGCTAACTTTGACTTTCACTTTAGGAACAGAGCAGAGCAGGGTGAGCTTCCAAATAGGAACTGGAAGCACAAGGTTTCTTTCAGGAAAACTCATTTTCTTCGCAGAAGCAGGCAGGCAGTGACTAAATCCCCGGCAAAAACAATGCTATTCAGGTATCTTCGAGGCCGCATGAACGGAGCTTTCCTAATGGCTAAACAAGCCTTGTGCCATCAGTCTCCAATTTCTAGGTTGACACGCAGCATACACGGAGGACCAGAGCTTCCTGGTTCTATGCACTGTTCTGTTACCGAAACGGGTGTTGAAGTAAGGTTCCTAGGAGTCTTGGAAACCTTACTAACGTTAAACTAAAGCAGAACAGCGTTGAAGGCCTCAAGGAGCTGCTGCATGCTTCCCGTTTTGTAAGGATATTCAGGGCCTTACATCGAGGCTAGTGCTCCCCTTGACTTTCACTTTAGTTATACAGCAGAGTAGGGTGAGTTTCCAACTAGGAACTGGAAGCACAAGGTTTCTTTCGGGAAAATCATTTTCTTAGCAGAAGCAGGCAGGCAGTGACTAAATCCCCGGCAACAACAATGCTTTTCAGGTATCTTCGAGGCCGCATGAACGGAGCTTTCCTAATGGGAAAACAAGCCTTGTGCCATCAGTCTCCAATTTCTAGGTTGACACCCAGCATACACGGAGGACCAGAGCTTCTTGGCTCTATGCAGTGTACTGTTACGGAAACGGGTGCTGTAGCAGGTCCCTAAGCGTATTGAAAATCTTACGACCGTGAAACTGAAGCAGAACACTGAAGAAGGCCTTATGGAGCTGCTCCACGCCTCCCGTTTGGCAAGGCAAAAAAGGGCCTTCCTTCTAAGTCAGGGCTCACTTTTACTTTCACTTTAGGAACAGAGCAGAGCAGGGTGAGCTTCCAAATAGGAACTGGAAGCACAAGGTTTCTTTCAGGAAAACTCATTTTCTTTGCAGAAGCAGGCAGGCAGTGACTAAATCCCTGGCAACAACAATGCTTTTCAGATATCTTCGAGGCCGCATGAACGGAGCTTTCCTATTGGCAAAACAAGCCTTGTGCCATCAGTTTCCTAATTTCTAGGTTGACACACAGCATACTCGGAGGACCAGAGCTTCCTGGCTCTATGCAGTGTACTGTTACCGAAACGGGTGCTGTAGCAGGTCCCTAAGAGTCTTGAGAAGCTTACGACCGTGAAACTGAAGCAGAACAGTGAAGAAGGCCTCATGGAGCTGTTCCACGCCTCCCGTTTGGCAAGGCCAAAAAGGGCCTTCCTTCTAGGTCAGGACTCACGTTGACTTTCACTTTAGGTATAGAGCAGAGGAGGGTGAGCTTCCAAATAGGAACTGGAAGCACAAGGTTTCTTACCGGAAAACTCAATATCTTCTCAGAACCATGCCGGCAGTGACTAAAACCCGGGCAAGAACAATGCTTTTCAGGTATATTCGAGGCCGCATGAACGGAGCTTTCAGAATGGGCAAACAAGCCTTGTGCGATCAGTCTCCAATTTGTAAGTTCATATGCGGCATACACGCAGGACCACAGCTTCCTGGCTCTAGGCAGTTTTCTGACACCCAAACGGGTGCTGAAGCAAGGTCTCTAGGAGTCTTGGAAAGCTTACTACCGTTAAACTAAAGCAGAACAGCGTTCAAGGCCTCATGAAGCTGCTGCATACCTCCCGTTTTGTAAGGATATTCAGGGCCTTACATCGAGGCTAGTGCTCCCCTTGACTTTCATTTAGTTACGCAGCAGAGCAGGGTGAGCTTCCAACTAGGATCTGGAAGCACAAGGTTTCTTTCAGGAAAACTCATTTTCTTCGCAGAAGCAGGCAGGCAGTGACTAAATCCCCGGCAACAACCATGCTATTCAGGTATTTTCGAGGCCGCATGAACAGAGCTTTCCTAATGGCTAAACAAGCCTTGTGCCATCAGTCTCCAATTTCTAGGTTGACACACAGCATACACGGAGGACCAGAGCTTCCTGGTTCTATGCACTGTTCTGTTACCGAAACGGGTGTTGAAGTAAGGTTCCTAGGAGTCTTGGAAAGCTTACTAACGTTAAACTAAAGCAGAACAGCGTTGAAGGCCTCAAGGAGCTTCTGCATGCTTCCCGTTTTGTAAGGATATTCAGGGCCTTACATCGAGGCTAGAGCTCCCCTTGACTTTCACTTTAGTTATACAGCAGAGTAGGGTGAGTTTCCAACTAGGAACTGGAAGCACAAGGTTTCTTTCGGGAAAATCATTTTCTTAGCAGAAGCAGGCAGGCAGTGACTAAATCCCCGGCAACAACAATCCTTTTCAGGTATCTTCGAGGCCGCATGAACGGAGCTTTCCTAATGGGAAAACAAGCCTTGTGCCATCAGTCTCCAATTTCTAGGTTGACACCCAGCATACACGGAGGACCAGAGCTTCCTGGCTCTATGCAGTGTACTGTTACGGAAACGCGTGCTGTAGCAGGTCCCTAAGCGTCTTGAAAATCTTACGACCGTGAAACTGAAGCAGAACAGTGAAGAAGGCCTCATGGAGCTGCTCCACGCCTCCCGTTTGGCAAGGCAAAAAAGGGCCTTCTTCTAGGTCAGGGCTCACTTTGACTTTCACTTTAGGAACAGAGCAGAGCAGGGTGAGCTTCCAAATAGGAACTGGAAGCACAAGGTTTCTTTCAGGAAAACTCATTTTCTTCGCAGAAGCAGGCAGGCAGTGACTAAATCCCCGGCAAAAACAATGCTATTCAGGTATCTTCGAGGCCGCATGAACGGAGCTTTCCTAATGGCTAAACAAGCCTTGTGCCATCAGTCTCCAATTTCTAGGTTGACACGCAGCATACACGGAGGACCAGAGCTTCCTGGTTCTATGCACTGTTCTGTTACCGAAACGGGTGTTGAAGTAAGGTTCCTAGGAGTCTTGGAAAGCTTACTAACGTTAAACTAAAGCAGAACAGCGTTGAAGGCCTCAAGGAGCTTCTGCATGCTTCCCGTTTTGTAAGGATATTCAGGGCCTTACATCGAGGCTAGTGCTCCCCTTGACTTTCAATTTAGTTATACAGCAGAGTAGGGTGAGTTTCCAACTAGGAACTGGAAGCACAAGGTTTCTTTCGGGAAAATCATTTTCTTAGCAGAAGCAGGCAGGCAGTGACTAAATCCCCGGCAACAACAATGCTTTTCAGGTATCTTCGAGGCCGCATGAACGGAGCTTTCCTAATGGGAAAACAAGCCTTGTGCCATCAGTCTCCAATTTCTAGGTTGACACCCAGCATACACGGAGGACCAGAGCTTCTTGGCTCTATGCAGTGTACTGTTACGGAAACGGGTGCTGTAGCAGGTCCCTAAGCGTCTTGAAAATCTTACGACCGTGAAACTGAAGCAGAACACTGAAGAAGGCCTCATGGAGCTGCTCCACGCCTTCCGTTTGGCAAGGCAAAAAAGGGCCTTCCTTCTAAGTCAGGGCTCACTTTTTCTTTCACTTTAGGAACAGAGCAGAGCAGGGTGAGCTTCCAAATTGGAACTGGAAGCACAAGGTTTCTTTCAGGAAAACTCATTTTCTTTGCACAAGCAGGCAGGAAGTGACTAAATCCCTGGCAACAACAATGCTTTTCAGATATCTTCGAGGCCGCATGAACGGAGCTTTCCTATTGGCAAAACAAGCCTTGTGCCATCAGTTTCCTAATTTCTAGGTTGACACACAGCATATTCAGAGGACCAGAGCTTCCTGGCTCTATGCAGTGTACTGTTACCGAAACGGGTGCTGTAGCAGGGCCCTAAGAGTCTTGAGAAGCTTACGACCGTGAAACTGAAGCAGAACAGTGAAGAAGGCCTCATGGAGCTGTTCCACGCCTCCCATTTGGCAAGGCCAAAAAGGGCCTTCCTTCGAGGCCAGGGCTCACGTTGACTTTCACTTTAGGTATAGAGCAGAGCAGGGTAGGCTTCCAAATAGGAACTGGAAGCACAAGGTTTCTTACCGGAAAACTCAATATCTTCTCAGAGCCATGCCGGCAGTGACTAAAACCCGGGCAACAACAATGCTTTTCAGGTATATTCGAGGCCGCATGAACGGAGCATTCAGAATGGGCAAACAAGCCTTGTGCCATCAGTCTCCAATTTGTAAGTTCATATGCGGCATACACGCAGGACCAAAGCTTCCCGGCTCTAGGCAGTTTTCTGATACCGAAACGGGTGCAGAAGCAAGGTCTCTAGGAATCTTGGAAAGCTTACTACCGTTAAACTAAAACAGAACAGCGTTCAAGGACTCATGAAGCTGCTGCATACCTCCCGTTTTGTAAGGATATTCAGGGCCTTACATCGAGGCTAGTGCTCCCCTTGACTTTCATTTAGTTATGGAGCAGAGCAGGGTGAGCTTCCAACTAGGAACTGGAAGCACAAGGTTTCTTTCAGGAAAACTCATTTTCTTCGCAGAAGCAGGCAGGCAGTGACTAAATCCCCGGAAAAAACAATGCTATTCAGGTATCTTCGAGGCCGCATGAACGGAGCTTTCCTAATGGCTAAACAAGCCTTGTGCCATCAGTCTCCAATTTCTAGGTTGACACGCAGCATACACGGAGGACCAGAGCTTCCTGGTTCTATGCACTGTTCTGTTACCGAAACGGGTGTTGAAGTAAGGTTCCTAGGAGTCTTGGAAAGCTTACTAACGTTAAACTAAAGCAGAACAGCGTTGAAGGCCTCAAGGAGCTGCTGCATGCTTCCCGTTTTGTAAGGATATTCAGGGCCTTACATCGAGGCTAGTGCTCCCCTTGACTTTCACTTTAGGTATAAAGCAGAGTAGGGTGAGCTTCCAACTAGGAACTGGAAGCACAAGGTTTCTTTCGGGAAAACTCATTTTCTTAGCAGAAGCAGGCAGGCAGTGACTAAATCCCCGGCAACAACAATGCTTTTCAGGTATCTTCGAGGCCACATGAACGGAGCTTTCCTAATGCGAAAACAAGCCTTGTGCCATCAGTCTCCAATTTCTAGGTTGACAGGCAGCATGCACGGAGGACCAGAGCTTCCTGGCTCTTTGCAGTGGACTGTTACCGAAACAGGTGCTGTAGCAGGTCCCTAAGAGTCTTGAAAAGCTTACTACAGTGAAACTGAAGCAGAACACTGCAGAAGGCCTCATGGAGCTGCTCCACGCCTCTCGTTTGGCAAGGCAAATCAGGGCCTTCCTTAGAGGCCAGGGATCACGTTGACTTTCACTTTAGGTATAGAGCAGAGCAGGGTGAGCTTCCAAATAGGAACTGGAAGCACAAGGTTTCTTACCGGAAAACTAAATATCTTCTCAGAACCATGCCGGCAGTGACTAAAACCCTGGCAACAACAATGCTTCTCAGGTATATTCGAGGCCGCATGAACGGAGCTTTCAGAATGGGAAAACAAGCCTTGTGCGATCAGTCTCCAATTTGTAAGTTCATATGCGGCATACACGCAGGACCACAGCTTCCTGGCTCTAGGCAGTTTTCTGACACCCAAACGGGTGCTCAAGCAAGGTCTCTAGGAGTCTTGGAAAGCTTACTACCGTTAAACTAAAGCAGAACAGCGTTCAAGGCCTCATGAAGCTGCTGCATACCTCCCGTTTTGTAAGGATATTCAGGGCCTTACATCGAGGCTAGTGCTCCCCTTGACTTTCATTTAGTTACGGAGCAGAGCAGGGTGAGCTTCCAACTAGGATCTGGAAGCACAAGGTTTCTTTCAGGAAAACTCATTTTCTTCGCAGAAGCAGGCAGGCAGTGACTAAATCCCCGGCAACAACAATGCTATTCAGGTATTTTCGAGGCTGCATGAACAGAGCTTTCCTAATGGCTAAACAAGCCTTCTGCCATCAGTCTCCAATTTCTAGGTTGACACACAGCATACACGGAGGACCAGAGCTTCCTGGTTCTATGCACTGTTCTGTTACCGAAACGGGTGTTGAAGTAAGGTTCCTAGGAGTCTTGGAAAGCTTACTAAAGTTAAACTAAAGCAGAACAGCGTTGAAGGCCTCAAGGAGCTGCTGCATGCTTCCCGTTTTGTAAGGATATTCAGGGCCTTACATCGAGGCTAGTGCTCCCCTTGATTTTCACTTTAGTTATACAGCAGAGTAGGGTGAGCTTCCAACTAGGAACTGGAAGCACAAGGTTTCTTTCGGGAAAACTCATTTTATTAGCAGAAGCAGGCAGGCAGTGACTAAATCCCCGGCAACAACAATGCTTTTCAGGTATCTTCGAGGCCGCATGAACGGAGCTTTCCTAATGGGAAAACAAGCCTTGTGCCATCATTCTCCATTTTCTAGGTTGACATCCAGCATACACGGAGGACCAGAGCTTCCTGGCTCTATGCAGTGTACTGTTACGGAAACGGGTGCTGTAGCACGTCCCTAAGCGTCTTGAAAATCTTACGACCGTGAAACTGAAGCAGAACACTGAAGAAGGCCTCATGGAGCTGCTCCACGCCTCCCGTTTGGCAAGGCAAAAAAGGGCCTTCCTTCTAGGTCAGGGCTCACTTTGACTTTCACTTTAGGAGCAGAGCAGAGCAGGGTGAGCTTCCAAATACGAACTGGAAGCACAAGGTTTCTTTCAGGAAAACTCATTTTCTTTGCAGAAGCAGGCAGGCAGTGACTGAATCCCTGGCAACAACAATGCTTTTCAGGTATCTTCGAGGCCGCATGAACGGAGCTTTCCTGTTGGCAAAACAAGCCTTGTGCCATCAGTTTCCTAATTTCTAGGTTGACACACAGCATACTCGGAGGACCAGAGCTTCCTGGCTCTATGCACTGTACTGTTACCGAAACGGGTGCTGCAGCAGGTCCCTAAGAGTCTTGAGAAGCTTACGACCGTGAAACTGAAGCAGAACAGTGAAGAAGGCCTCATGGAGCTGTTCCACGCCTCCCGTTTGGCAAGGCCAAAAAGGGCCTTCCTTCGAGGCCAGGGATCACGTTGACTTTCACTTTAGGTATAGAGCAGAGCAGGGTGAGCTTCCAAATAGGAACTGGAAGCACAAGGTTTCTTACCGGAAAACTCAATATCTTCTCAGAACCATGCCGGCAGTGACTAAAACCCGGGCAAGAACAATGCTTTTCAGGTATATTCGAGGCCGCATGAACGGAGCTTTCAGAATGGGCAAAGAAGCCTTGTGCGATCAGTCTCCAATTTGTAAGTTCATATGCGGCATACACGCAGGACCACAGCTTCCTGGCTCTAGGCAGTTTTCTGACACCCAAACGGGTGCTGAAGCAAGGTCTCTAGGAGTCTTGGAAAGCTTACTACCGTTAAACTAAAGCAGAACAGCGTTCAAGGCCTCATGAAGCTGCTGCATACCTCCCGTTTTGTAAGGATATTCAGGGCCTTACATCGAGGCTAGTGCTCCCCTTGACTTTCATTTAGTTACGCAGCAGAGCAGGGTGAGCTTCCAACTAGGACCTGGAAGCACAAGGTTTCTTTCAGGAAAACTCATTTTCTTCGCAGAAGCAGACAGGCAGTGACTAAATCCCCGGCAACAACAATGCTATTCAGGTATTTTCGAGGCCGCATGAACAGAGCTTTCCTAATGGCTAAACAAGCCTTGTGCCATCAGTCTCCAATTTCTAGGTTGACACACAGCATACACGGAGGACCAGAGCTTCCTGGTTCTATGCACTGTTCTGTTACCGAAACGGGTGTTGAAGTAAGGTTCCTAGGAGTCTTGGAAAGCTTACTAACGTTAAACTAAAGCAGAACAGCGTTGAAGGCCTCAAGGAGCTGCTGCATGCTTCCCGTTTTGTAAGGATATTCAGGGCCTTACATCGAGGCTAGTGCTCCCCTTGACTTTCACTTTAGTTATACAGCAGAGTAGGGTGAGCTTCCAACTAGGAACTGGAAGCACAAGGTTTCTTTCGGGAAAAGTCATTTTCTTAGCAGAAGCAGGCAGGCAGTGACTAAATCCCCGGCAACAACAATGCTTTTCAGGTATCTTCGAGGCCGCATGAACGGAGCTTTCCTAATGGGAAAACAAGCCTTCTGCCATCAGTCTCCAATTTCTAGGTTGACACCCAGCATACACGGAGCACCAGAGCTTCCTGGCTCTATGCAGTGTACTGTTACGGAAACGCGTGCTGTAGCACGTCCCTAAGCGTCTTGAAAAATCTTACGACCGTGAAACTGAAGCAGAACAGTGACGAAGGCCTCATGGAGCTGCTCCACGCCTCTCGTTTGGCAAGGCAAAAAAGGGCCTTCCTTCTAGGTCAGGGCTCACTTTGACTTTCACTTTAGGAACAGAGCAGAGCAGGGTGAGCTTCCAAATAGGAACTGGAAGCACAAGGTTTCTTTCAGGAAAACTCATTTTCTTTGCAGAAGCAGGGAGGCAGTGACTAAATCCCTGGCAACAACAATGCTTTTCAGGTATCTACGAGGCCGCATGAACGGAGCTTTCCTATTGGCAAAACAAGCCTTGTGCCATCAGTTTCCTAATTTCTAGGTTGACACACAGCATACTCGGAGGACCAGAGCTTCCTGGCTCTATGCAGTGTACTGTTACCGAAACGGGTGCTGTAGCAGGTCCCTAAGAGTCTTGAGAAGCTTACGACCGTGAAACTGAAGCAGAACAGTGAAGAAGGCCTCATGGAGCTGTTCCACGCCTCCCGTTTGGCAAGGCCAAAAAGGGCCTTCCTTCTAGGTCAGGACTCACGTTGACTTTCACTTTAGGTATAGAGCAGAGCAGGGTGAGCTTCCAAATAGGAACTGGAAGCACAAGGTTTCTTACCGGAAAACTCAATATCTTCTCAGAACCATGCCGGCAGTGACTAAAACCCGGGCAAGAACAATGCTTTTCAGGTATATTCGAGGCCACGTGAACGGAGCTTTCAGAATGGGCAAACAAGCCTTGTGCCATCAGTCTCCAATTTGTAAGTTCATATGCGGCATACACGCAGGACCAAAGCTTCCTGGCTCTAGGCAGTTTTCTGACACCCAAACGGGTGCTGAAGCAAGGTCTCTAGGAGTCTTGGAAAGCTTACTACCGTTAAACTAAAGCAGAACAGCGTTCAAGGCCTCATGAAGCTGCTGCATACCTCCCGTTTTGTAAGGATATTCAGGGCCTTACATCGAGGCTAGTGCTCCCCTTGACTTTCACTTTAGTTATACAGCAGAGTAGGGTGAGTTTCCAACTAGGAACTGGAAGCACAAGGTTTCTTTCAGGGAAACTCATTTTCTTCGCAGAAGCAGGCAGGCAGTGACTAAATCCCCGGCAACAACAATGCTTTTCAGGTATCTTCGAGGCCGCATGAACGGAGCTTTCCTAATGGGAAAACAAGCCTTGTGCCATCAGTCTCCAATTTCTAGGTTGACACCCAGCATACACGGAGGACCAGAGCTTCCTGGCTCTATGCAGTGTACTGTTACGGAAACGCGTGCTGTAGCAGGTCCCTAAGCGTCTTGAAAATTTTACGACCGTGAAACTGAAGCAGAACAGTGAAGAAGGCCTCATGGAGCTGCTCCACGCCTCCCGTTTGGCAAGGCAAAAAAGGGCCTTCTTCTAGGTCAGGGCTCACTTTGACTTTCACTTTAGGAACAGAGCAGAGCAGGGTGAGCTTCCAAATAGGAACTGGAGCACAAGGTTTCTTTCAGGAAAACTCATTTTCTTTGCAGAAGCAGGCAGGCAGTGACTAAATCCCCGGCAAAAACAATGCTATTCAGGTATCTTCGAGGCCGCATGAACGGAGCTTTCCTAATGGCTAAACAAGCCTTGTGCCATCAGTCTCCAATTTCTAGGTTGACACGCAGCATACACGGAGGACCAGAGCTTCCTGGTTCTATGCACTGTTCTGTTACCGAAACGGGTGTTGAAGTAAGGTTCCTAGGAGTCTTGGAAAGCTTACTAACGTTAAACTAAAGCAGAACAGCGTTGAAGGCCTCAAGGAGCTGCTGCATGCGTCCCGTTTTGTAAGGATATTCAGGGCCTTACATCGAGGCTAGTGCTCCCCTTGACTTTCACTTTAGTTATACAGCAGAGTAGGGTGAGTTTCCAACTAGGAACTGGAAGCACAAGGTTTCTTTCGGGAAAATCATTTTCTTAGCAGAAGCAGGCAGGCAGTGACTAAATCCCCGGCAACAACAATGCTTTTCAGGTATCTTCGAGGCCGCATGAACGGAGCTTTCCTAATGGGAAAACAAGCCTTGTGCCATCAGTCTCCAATTTCTAGGTTGACACCCAGCATACACGGTGGACCAGAGCTTCTTGGCTCTATGCAGTGTACTGTTACGGAAACGGGTGCTGTAGCAGGTCCCTAAGCGTCTTGAAAATCTTACGACCGTGAAACTGAAGCAGAACACTGAAGAAGGCCTCATGGAGCTGCTCCACGCCTCCCGTTTGGCAAGGCAAAAAAGGGCCTTCCTTCTAAGTCAGGGCTCACTTTTACTTTCACTTTAGGAACAGAGCAGAGCAGGGTGAGCTTCCAAATAGGAACTGGAAGCACAAGGTTTCTTTCAGGAAAACTCATTTTCTTTGCAGAAGCAGGCAGGCAGTGACTAAATCCCTGGCAACAACAATGCTTTTCAGATATCTTCGAGGCCGCATGAACGGAGCTTTCCTATTGGCAAAACAAGCCTTGTGCCATCAGTTTCCTAATTTCTAGGTTGACACAGAGCATATTCGGAGGACCAGAGCTTCCTGGCTCTATGCAGTGTACTGTTACCGAAACGGGTGCTGTAGCAGGGCCCTAAGAGTCTTGAGAAGCTTACGACCGTGAAACTGAAGCAGAACAGTGAAGAAGGCCTCATGGAGCTGTTCCACGCCTCCCATTTGGCAAGGCCAAAAAGGGCCTTCCTTCGAGGCCAGGGCTCACGTTGACTTTCACTTTAGGTATAGAGCAGAGCAGGGTGAGCTTCCAAATAGGAACTGGAAGCACAAGGTTTCTTACCGGAAAACTCAATATCTTCTCAGAACCATGCCGGCAGTGACTAAAACCCGGGCAACAACAATGCTTTTCAGGTATATTCGAGGCCGCATGAACGGAGCTTTCAGAATGGGCAAACAAGCCTTGTGCCATCAGTCTCCAATTTGTAAGTTCATATGCGGCATACACGCAGGACCAAAGCTTCCTGGCTCTAGGCAGTTTTCTGATACCGAAACGGGTGCAGAAGCAAGGTCTCTAGGAATCTTGGAAAGCTTACTACCGTTAAACTAAAACAGAACAGCGTTCAAGGACTCATGAAGCTGCTGCATACCTCCCGTTTTGTAAGGATATTCAGGGCCTTACATCGAGGCTAGTGCTCCCCTTGACTTTCATTTAGTTATGGAGCAGAGCAGGGTGAGCTTCCAACTAGGAACTGGAAGCACAAGGTTTCTTTCAGGAAAACTCATTTTCTTCGCAGAAGCAGGCAGGCAGTGACTAAATCCCCGGAAAAAACAATGCTATTCAGGTATCTTCGAGGCCGCATGAACGGAACTTTCCTAATGGCTAAACAAGCCTTGTGCCATCAGTCTCCAATTTCTATGTTGACACGCAGCATACACGGAGGACCAGAGCTTCCTGGTTCTATGCACTGTTCTGTTACCGAAACGGGTGTTGAAGTAAGGTTCCTAGGAGTCTTGGAAAGCTTACTAACGTTAAACTAAAGCAGAACAGCGTTGAAGGCCTCAAGGAGCTGCTGCATGCTTCCCGTTTTGTAAGGATATTCAAGGCCTTACATCGAGGCTAGTGCTCCCCTTGACTTTCACTTTAGTTATACAGCAGAGTAGGGTGAGCTTCCAACTAGGAACTGGAAGCACAAGGTTTCTTTCGGGAAAACTCATTTTCTTAGCAGAAGCAGGCAGGCAGTGACTAAATCCCCGGCAACAACAATGCTTTTCAGGTATCTTCGAGGCCACATGAACGGAGCTTTCCTAATGCGAAAACAAGCCTTGTGCCATCAGTCTCCAATTTTTAGGTTGACAGGCAGCATGCACGGAGGACCAGAGCTTCCTGGCTCTTTGCAGTGGACTGTTACCGAAACGGGTGCTGTAGCAGGTCCCTAAGAGTCTTGAAAAGCTTACTACAGTGAAACTGAAGCAGAACACTGCAGAAGGCCTCATGGAGCTGCTCAACGCCTCTCGTTTGGCAAGGCAAATCAGGGCCTTCCTTAGAGGCCAGGGCTCACGTTGACTTTCACTTTAGGTATAGAGCAGAGCAGGGTGAGCTTCCAAATAGGAACTGGAAGCACAAGGTTTCTTACCGGAAAACTCAATATCTTCTCAGAACCATGCCGGCAGTGACTAAAACCCTGGCAACAACAATGCTTTTCAGGTATATTCGAGGCCGCATGGACGGAGCTTTCAGAATGGGAAAACAAGCCTTGTGCGATCAGTCTCCAATTTGTAAGTTCATATGCGGCATACACGCAGGACCACAGCTTCCTGGCTCTAGGCAGTTTTCTGACACCCAAACGGGTGCTCAAGCAAGGTCTCTAGGAGTCTTGGAAAGCTTACTACCGTTAAACTAAAGCAGAACAGCGTTCAAGGCCTCATGAAGCTGCTGCATACCTCCCGTTTTGTAAGGATATTCAGGGCCTTACATCGAGACTAGTGCTCCCCTTGACTTTCATTTAGTTACGGAGCAGAGCAGGGTGAGCTTCCAACTAGGATTTGGGAGCACAAGGTTTCTTTCAGGAAAACTCATTTTCTTCGCAAAAGCAGGCAGGCAGTGACTAAATCCCCGGCAACAACAATGCTATTCAGGTATTTTCGAGGCCGCATGAACAGAGCTTTCCTAATGGCTAAACAAGCCTTGTGCCATCAGTCTCCAATTTCTAGGTTGACACACAGCATACACGGAGGACCAGAGCTTCCTGGTTCTATGCACTGTTCTGTTACCGAAACGGGTGTTGAAGTAAGGTTCCTAGGAGTCTTGGAAAGCTTACTAACGTTAAACTAAAGCAGAACAGCGTTGAAGGCCTCAAGGAGCTGCTGCATGCTTCCCGTTTTGTAAGGATATTCAGGGCCTTACATCGAGGCGAGTGCTCCCCTTGACTTTCACTTTAGTTATACAGCAGAGTAGGGTGAGCTTCCAACTAGGAACTGGAAGCACAAGGTTTCTTTCGGGAAAATCATTTTCTTAGCAGAAGCAGGCAGACAGTGACTAAATCCCCGGCAACAACAATGCTTTTCAGGTATCTTCGAGGCCGCATGAACGGAGCTTTCCTATTGGCAAAACAAGCCTTGTGCCATCAGTTTCCCAATTTCTAGGTTGACACACAGCATACTCGGAGGACCAGAGCTTCCTGGCTCTATGCAGTGTACTGTTACCGAAACGGGTGCTGTAGCAGGTCCCTAAGAGTCTTGAGAAGCTTACGACCGTGAAACTGAAGCAGAACAGTGAAGAAGGCCTCATGGAGCTGTTCCACGCCTCCCGTTTGGCAAGGCCAAAAAGGGCCTTCCTTCTAGGTTAGGACTCACGTTGACTTTCACTTTAGGTATAGAGCAGAGCAGGGTGAGCTTCCAAATAGGAACTGGAAGCACAAGGTTTCTTTCAGGAAAACTCATTTTCTTCGCAGAAGCAGGCAGGCAGTGACTAAATCCCCGGCAAAAACAATGCTATTCAGGTATCTTCGAGGCCGCATGAACGGAGCTTTCCTAATGGCTAAACAAGCCTTGTGCCATCAGTCTCCAATTTCTAGGTTGACACGCAGCATACACGGAGGACCAGAGCTTCCTGGTTCTATGCACTGTTCTGTTACCGAAACGGGTGTTGAAGTAAGGTTCCTAGGAGTCTTGGAAAGCTTACTAACGTTAAACTAAAGCAGAACAGCGTTGAAGGCCTCAAGGAGCTGCTGCATGCTTCCCGTTTTGTAAGGATATTCAGGGCCTTACATCGAGGCTAGTGCTCCCCTTGACTTTCACTTTAGTTATACAGCAGAGTAGGGTGAGCTTCCAACTAGGAACTGGAAGCACAAGGTTTCTTTCGGGAAAAGTCATTTTCTTAGCAGAAGCAGGCAGGCAGTGACTAAATCCCCGGCAACAACAATGCTTTTCAGGTATCTTCGAGGCCACATGAACGGAGCTTTTCTAATGGGAAAACAAGCCTTGTGCCATCAGTCTCCAATTTCTAGGTTGACACGCAGCATACACGGAGGACCAGAGCTTCCTGGCTCTTTGCAGTGAACTGTTACCGAAACGGGTGCTGTAGCAGGTCCCTAAGAGTCTTGAAAAGCTTACCACCGTGAAACTGAAGCAGAACAGTGAAGAAGGCCTCATGGAGCTGCTCCACGCCTCTCGTTTGGCAAGGCAAATCAGGGCCTTCCTTCAAGGCCAGAGCTCACGTTGACTTTCACTTTAGGAACAGAGCAGAGCAGGGTGAGCTTCCAAATAGGAACTGGAAGCACAAGGTTTCTTTCAGGAAAACTCATTTTCTTTGCAGAAGCAGGCAGGCAGTGACTAAATCCCTGGCAACAACAATGCTTTTCAGGTATCTTCGAGGCCACATGAACGGAGCTTTCCTATTGGAAAAACAAGCCTTGTGCCATCAGTTTCCTAATTTCTAGGTTGACAGGCAGCATACACTGAGGACCAGAGCTTCCTGGCTCTATGCAGTGTACTGTTACCGAAACGGGTGCTGTAGCAGGTCCCTAAGAGTCTTGAGAAGCTTACGACCGTGAAACTGAAGCAGAACAGTGAAGAAGGCCTGATGGAGCTGTTCTACGCCTCCCGTTTGGCAAGGCCAAAAAGGGCCTTCCTTCGAGGCCAGGGCTCACGTTGACTTTCACTTTAGGTATAGAGCAGAGCAGGGTGAGCTTCCAAATAGGAACTGGAAGCACAAGGTTTCTTACCGGAAAACTCAATATCTTCTCAGAACCATGCCGGCAGTGACTAAAACCCGGGCAAGAACAATGCTTTTTAGGTATATTCGAGGCCGCATGAACGGAGCTTTCAGAATGGGCAAACAAGCCTTGTGCCATCAGTCTCCAATTTGTAAGTTCATATGCGGCATACAAGCAGGACCAAAGCTTCCTGGCTCTAGGCAGTTTTCTGACACCCAAACGGGTGCTGAAGCAAGGTCTCTAGGAGTCTTGGAAAGCTTACTACCGTTAAACTAAAGCAGAACAGCGTTCAAGGCCTCATGAAGCTGCTGCATACCTCCCGTTTTGTAAGGATATTCAGGGCCTTACATCGAGGCTAGTGCTCCCCTTGACTTTCATTTAGTTATGGAGCAGAGCAGGGAGAGCTTCCAACTAGGAACTGGAAGCACAAGGTTTCTTTCAGGAAAACTCATTGTCTAGGCAGAAGCAGGCAGGCAGTGACTAAATCCCCGGCAACAACCATGCTATTCAGGTATTTTCGAGGCCGCATGAACGGAGATTTCCTAATGGGAAAACAAGGCTTGTGCCATCAGTCTCCAATTTCTATGTTGACACGCAGCATACACGGAGGACCAGAGCTTCTTGGTTCTTTGCAGTGAACTGTTACCGAAACGGGTGCTGTAGCACGTCCCTAAGCGTCTTGAAAATCTTACGACCGTGAAACTGAAGCAGAACAGTGAAGAAGGCCTCATGGAGCTGCTCCAAGCCTCCCGTTTGGCAAGACAAAAAAGGGCCTTCCTTCTAAGTCAGGGCTCACTTTTACTTTCACTTTAGGAACAGAGCAGAGCAGGGTGAGCTTCCAAATAGAAACTGGAAGCACAAGGTTTCTTTCAGGAAAACTCATTTTCTTTGCAGAAGCAGGCAGGCAGTGACTAAATCCCTGGCAACAACAATGCTTTTCACGTATCTTCGAGGCCGCATGAACGGAGCTTTCCTAATGGGAAAACAAGCCTTGTGCCATCAGTCTCCAATTTCTAGGTTGACACGCAGCATACACGGAGGACCAGAGCTTCCTGGCTCTTTGCAGTGAACTGTTACCGAAACGGGTGCTGTAGCACGTCCCTAAGCGTCTTGAAAATCTTACGACCGTGAAACTGAAGCAGAACAGTGAAGAAGGTCTCATGGAGCTGTTCCACGCCTCCCGTTTGGCAAGGCAAAAAAGGGCCTTCCTTCTAGGTCAGGGCTCACTTTGACTTTCACTTTAGGAACAGAGCAGAGCAGGGTGAGCTTCCAAATAGGAACTGGAAGCACAAGGTTTCTTTCAGGAAAACTCATTTTCTTTGCAGAAGCAGGCAGGCAGTGACTAAATCCCTGGCAACAACAATGCTTTTCAGGTATCTTAGAGGCCGCATGAACGGAGCTTTCCTATTGGCAAAACAAGCCTTGTGCCATCAGTTTCCTAATTTCTAGGTTGACACACAGCATACTCGGAAGACCAGAGCTTCCTGGCTCTATGCAGTGTACTGTTACCGAAACGGGTGCTGTAGCAGGTCCCTAAGAGTCTTGAGAAGCTTACGACCGTGAAACTGAAGCAGAACAGTGAAGAAGGCCTGATGGAGCTGTTCTACGCCTCCCGTTTGGCAAGGCCAAAAAGGGCCTTCCTTCGAGGCCGGGGCTCACGTTGACTTTCACATTAGGTATAGAGCAGAGCAGGGTGAGCTTCCAAATAGGAACTGGAAGCACAAGGTTTCTTACCGGAAAACTCAATATCTTCTCAGAACCATGCCGGCAGTGACTAAAACCCGGGCAACAACAATGCTTTTTAGGTATATTCGAGGCCGCATGAACGGAGCTTTCAGAATGGGCAAACAAGCCTTGTGCGATCAGTCTCCAATTTGTAAGTTCATATGCGGCATACACGCAGGACCACAGCTTCCTGGCTCTAGGCAGTATTCTGACACCCAAACGGGTGCTGAAGCAAGGTCTATAGGAGTCTTGGAAAGCTTACTACCGTTAAACTAAAGCAGAACAGCGTTCAAGGCCTCATGAAGCTGCTGCATACCTCCCGTTTTGTAAGGATATTCAGGGCCTTACATCGAGGCTAGTGCTCCCCTTGACTTTCATTTAGTTACAGAGCAGAGCAGGGTGAGCTTCCAACTAGGATCTGGAAGCACAAGGTTTCTTTCAGGAAAACTCATTTTCTTCGCAGAAGCAGGCAGGCAGTGACTAAATCCCCGGCAACAACAATGCTATTCAGGTATTTTCGAGGCCGCATGAACCGAGCTTTCCTAATGGCTAAACAAGCCTTGTGCCATCAGTCTCCAATTTCTAGGTTGACACACAGCATACACGGAGGACCAGAGCTTCCTGGTTCTGTGCACTGTTCTGTTACCGAAACGGGTGTTGAAGTAAGTTTCCTAGGAGTCTTGGAAAGCTTACTAACGTTAAACTAAAGCAGAACAGCGTTGAAGGCCTCAAGGTGCTGCTGCATGCTTCCCGTTTTGTAAGGATATTCAGGGCCTTACATCGAGGCTAGTGCTCCCCTTGACTTTCACTTTAGTTATACAGCAGAGTAGGGTGAGCTTCCAACTAGGAACTGGAAGCACAAGGTTTCTTTCGGGAAAAGTCATTTTCGTAGCAGAAGCAGGCAGGCAGTGACTAAATCCCCGGCAACAACAATGCTTTTCAGGTATCTTCGAGGCCGCATGAACGGAGCTTTCCTAATGGGAAAACAAGCCTTGTGCCATCAGTCTCCAATTTCTAGGTTGACACCCAGCATACACGGAGGACCAGAGCTTCCTGGCTCTATGCAGTGTACTGTTACGGAAACGCGTGCTGTAGCAGGTCCCTAAGCGTCTTGAAAATCTTACGACCGTGAAACTGAAGCAGAACAGTGAAGAAGGCCTCATGGAGCTGCTCCACGCCTCCCGTTTGGCAAGGCAAGAAAGGGCCTTCTTCTAGGTCAGGGCTCACTTTGACTTTCACTTTAGGAACAGAGCAGAGCAGGGTGAGCTTCCAAATAGGAACTGGAAGCACAAGGTTTCTTTCAGGAAAACTCATTTTCGTAGCAGAAGCAGGCAGGCAGTGACTAAATCCCCGGCAACAACAATGCTTTTCAGGTATCTTCGAGGCCGCATGAACGGAGCTTTCCTAATGGGAAAACAAGCCTTGTGCCATCAGTCTCCAATTTCTAGGTTGACACCCAGCATACACGGAGGACCAGAGCTTCCTGGCTCTATGCAGTGTACTGTTACGGAAACGCGTGCTGTAGCAGGTCCCTAAGCGTCTTGAAAATCTTACGACCGTGAAACTGAAGCAGAACAGTGAAGAAGGCCTCATGGAGCTGTTCCACGCCTCCCGTTTGGCAAGGCCAAAAAGGGCCTTCCTTCTAGGTCATGACTCACGTTGACTTTCACTTTAGGTATAGAGCAGAGCAGGGTGAGCTTCCAAATAGGAACTGGAAGCACAAGGTTTCTTACCGGAAAACTCAATATCTTCTCAGAACCATGCCGTTAGTGACTAAAACCCGGGCAAGAACAATGCTTTTCAGGTATATTCGAGGCCGCATGAACGGAGCTTTCAGAATGGGCAAACAAGCCTTGTGCGATCAGTCTCCAATTTGTAAGTTCATATGCGGCATACACGCAGGACCACAGCTTCCTGGCTCTAGGCAGATTTCTGACACCCAAACGGGTGCTGAAGCAAGGTCTCTAGGAGTCTTGGAAAGCTTACTACCGTTAAACTAAAGCAGAACAGCGTTCAAGGCCTCATGAAGCTGCTGCATACCTCCCGTTTTGTAAGGATATTCAGGGCCTTACATCGAGGCTAGTGCTCCCCTTGACTTTCATTTAGTTACGGAGCAGAGCAGGGTAAGCTTCCAACTAGGATCTGGAAGCACAAGGTTTCTTTCAGGGAAACTCATTGTCTAGGCAGAAGCAGGCAGGCAGTGACTAAATCCCCGGCAACAACCATGCTATTCAGGTATTTTCGAGGCCGCATGAACAGAGATTTCCTAATGGCTAAACAAGCCTTGTGCCATCAGTCTCCAATTTCTAGGTTGACACGCAGCATACACGGAGGACCAGAGCTTCCTGGTTCTATGCACTGTTCTGTTACCGAAACGGGTGTTGAAGTAAGGTTCCTAGGAGTCTTGGAAAGCTTACTAACGTTAAACTAAAGCAGAACAGCATTGAAGGCCTCAAGGAGCTGCTGCATGCTTCCCGTTTTGTAAGGATATTCAGGGCCTTACATCGAGGCTAGTGCTCCCCTTGACTTTCACTTTAGTTATACAGCAGAGTAGGGTGAGCTTCCAACTAGGAACTGGAAGCACAAGGTTTCTTTCGGGAAAAGTCATTTTCTTAGCACAAGCAGGCAGGCAGTGACTAAATCCCCGGCAACAACAATGCTTTTCAGGTATCTTCGAGGCCACATGAACGGAGCTTTTCTAATGGGAAAACAAGCCTTGTGCCATCAGTCTCCAATTTCTAGGTTGACACGCAGCATACACGGAGGACCAGAGCTTCCTGGCTCTTTGCAGTGAACTGTTACCGAAACGGGTGCTATAACAGGTCCCTAAGCGTCTTGAAAATCTTACGACCGTGAAACTGATGCAGAACAGTGAAGAAGGCCTCATGGAGCTGCTCCACGCCTCCCTTTTGGCAAGACAAAAAAGGGCCATCCTTCTAGGTCAGGGCTCACTTTGACTTTCACTTTAGGAACAGAGCAGAGCAGGGTGAGCTTCCAAATAGGAACTGGAAGCACAAGGTTTCTTTCAGGAAAACTCATTTTCTTTGCAGAAGCAGGCAGGCAGTGACTAAATCCCTGGCAACAACAATGCTTTTCAGGTATCTTCGAGGCCGCATGAACGGAGCTTTCCTATTGGCAAAACAAGCCTTGTGCCATCAGTTTCCTAATTTCTAGGTTGACAGGCAGCATACACTGAGGACCAGAGCTTCCTGGCTCTATGCAGTGTACTGTTACAGAAACGGGTGCTGTAGCAGGTCCCTAAGAGTCTTGAGAAGCTTACGACCGTGAAACTGAAGCAGAACAGTGAAGAAGGCCTGATGGAGCTGTTCTACGCCTCCCGTTTGGCAAGGCCAAAAAGGGCCTTCCTTCGAGGCCAGGGCTCACGTTGACTTTCACTTTAGGTATAGAGCATAGCAGGGTGAGCATCCAACTAGGAACTGGAAGCACAAGGTTTCTTACCGGAAAACTCAATATCTTCTCAGAACCATGCCGGCAGTGACTAAAACCCGGGCAACAACAATGCTTTTTAGGTATATTCGAGGCCGCATGAACGGAGCTTTCAGAATGGGCAAACAAGCCTTGTGCGATCAGTTCCAATTTGTAAATTCATATGCGGCATACACGCAGGACCACAGCTTCCTGGCTCTAGGCAGTTTTCTGACACCCAAACGGGTGCTCAAGCAAGGTCTCTAGGAGTCTTGGAAAGCTTACTACCGTTAAACTAAAGCAGAACAGCGTTCAAGGCCTCATGAAGCTGCTGCATACCTCCCGTTTTGTAAGGATATTAAGGGCCTTACATCGAGGCTAGTGCTCCCCTTGACTTAATTTAGATACGGAGCAGAGCAGGGTGAGCTTCCAACTAGGATCTGGAAGCACAAGGTTTCTTTCAGGAAAACTCACTTTCTTCGCAGAAACAGGCAGGCAGTGACTAAATCCCCGGCAACAACAATGCTATTCAGGTATTTTCGAGGCCGCATGAACAGAGCTTTCCTAATGGTTAAACAAGCCTTGTGCCATCAGTCTCCAATTTCTAGGTTGACACACAGCATACACGGAGGACCAGAGCTTCCTGGTTCTATGCACTGTTATGTTACCGAAACGGGTGTTGAAGTAAGGTTCCTAGGAGTCTTGGAAAGCTTACTAACGTTAAACTAAAGCAGAACAGCGTTGAAGGCCTCAAAGAGCTGCTGCATGCTTCCCGTTTTGTAAGGATATTCAGGGCCTTACATCGAGGCTAGTGCTCCCCTTGACTTTCACTTTAGTTATACAGCAGAGTAGGGTGAGCTTCCAACTAGGAACTGGAAGCACAAGGTTTCTTTGGGAAAAGTCATTTTCTTAGCAGAAGCAGGCAGGCAGTGACTAAATCCCCGGCAACAACAATGCTTTTCAGGTATCTTGGAGGCCGCATGAACGGAGCTTGTCTAATGGGAAAACAAGCCTTGTGCCATCAGTCTCCAATTTCTAGGTTGACACCCAGCATACACGGAGGACCAGAGCTTCCTGGCTCTATGCAGTGTACTGTTACGGAAACGGGTGCTGTAGCACGTCCCTAAGCGTCTTGAAAATCTTACGACCGTGAAACTGAAGCAGAACACTGAAGAAGGCCTCATGGAGCTGCTCCACGCCTCCCGTTTGGCAAGGCAAAAAAGGGCCTTCCTTCTAGGTCAGGGCTCACTTTGACTTTCACTTTAGGAACAGAGCAGAGCAGGGTGAGCTTCCAAATAGGAACTGGAAGCACAAGGTTTCTTTCAGGAAAACTCATTTTCTTTGCAGAAGCAGGCAGGCAGTGACTAAATCCCTGGCAACAACAATGCTTTTCAGGTATCTTCGAGGCCGCATGCACGGAGCTTTCCTATTGGCAAAACAAGCCTTGTGCCATCAGTTTCCTAATTTCTAGGTTGACACACAGCATACTCGGAGGACCAGAGCTTCCTGGCTCTATGCAGTGTACTGTTACCGAAACGGGTTCTGTAGCAGGTCCCTAAGAGTCTTGAGAAGCTTACGACCGTGAAACTGAAGCAGAACAGTGAAGAAGGCCTCATGGAGCTGTTCCACGCCTCCCGTTTGGCAAGGCCTTCCTTCTAGGTCAGGACTCACGTTGACTTTCACTTTAGGTACAGAGCAGAGCAGGGTGAGCTTCCAAATAGGAACTGGAAGCACAAGGTTTCTTACCGGAAAACTCAATATCTTCTCAGAACCATGCCGGCAGTGACTAAAACCCGGGCAAGAACAATGCTTTTCAGGTATATTCGAGGCCGCATGAACGGAGCTTTCAGAATGGGCAAACAAGCCTTGTGCGATCAGTATCCAATTTGTAAATTCATATGCGGCATACACGCAGGACCACAGCTTCCTGGCTCTAGGCAGTTTTCTGACACCCAAACGGGTGCTCAAGCAAGGTCTCTAGGAGTCTTGGAAAGCTTACTACCGTTAAACTAAAGCAGAACAGCGTTCAAGGCCTCATGAAGCTGCTGCATACCTCCCGTTTTGTAAGGATATTCAGGGCCTTACATCGAGGCTAGTGCTCCCCTTGACTTTCATTTAGTTACGGAGCAGAGCAGGGTGAGCTTCCAACTAGGATCTGGAAGCACAAGGTTTCTTTCAGGAAAACTCATTTTCTTGGCAGAAGCAGGCAGGCAGTGACTAAATCCCCGGCAACAACTATGCTATTCAGGTATTTTCGAGGCCGCATGAATAGAGCTTTCCTAATGGCTAAACAAGCCTTGTGCCATCAGTCTCCAATTTCTAGGTTGACACACAGCATACACGGAGGACCAGAGCTTCCTGGTTCTATGCACTGTTATGTTACCGAAACGGGTGTTGAAGTAAGGTTCCTAGGAGTCTTGGAAAGCTTACTAACGTTAAACTAAAGCAGAACAGCGTTGAAGGCCTCAAGGAGCTGCTGCATGCTTCCCGTTTTGTAAGGATATTCAGGGCCTTACATCGAGGCTAGTGCTCCCCTTGACTTTCACTTTAGTTATACAGCAGAGTAGGGTGAGCTTCCAACTAGGAACTGGAAGCACAAGGTTTCTTTCGGGAAAATCATTTTCTTAGCAGAAGCAGGCAGGCAGTGACTAAATCCCCGGCAACAACAATGCTTTTCAGGTATCTTCGAGGCCGCATGAACAGAGCTTTCCTAATGGGAAAACAAGCCTTGTGCCATCAGTCTCCAATTTCTAGGTTGACACCCAGCATACACGGAGGACCAGAGCTTCCTGGCTCTATGCAGTGTACTGTTACGGAAACGGGTGCTGTAGCACGTCCCTAAGCGTCTTGAAAATCTTACGACCGTGAAACTGAAGCAGAACACTGAAGAAGGCCTCATGGAGCTGCTCCACGCCTCCCGTTTGGCAAGGCAAAAAAGGGCCTTCCTTCTAGGTCAGGGCTCACTTTGACTTTCACTTTAGGAACAGAGCAGAGCAGGGTGAGCTTCCAAATCGGAACTGGAAGCACAAGGTTTCTTTCAGGAAAACTCATTTTCTTTGCAGAAGCAGGCAGGCAGTGACTAAATCCCCGGCAACAACAATGCTTCTCAGGTATCTTTGAGGCCACATGAACGGAGCTTTTCTAATGGGAAAACAAGCCTTGTGCCATCAGTCTCCAATTTCTAGGTTGACACGCAGCATACACGGAGGACCAGAGCTTCCTGGCTCTTTGCAGTGAACTGTTACCGAAACGGGTGCTGTAGCAGGTCCCTAAGAGTCTTGAAAAGCTTACCACCGTGAAACTGAAGCAGAACAGTGAAGAAGGCCTCATGGAGCTGCTCCAGGCCTCTCGTTTGGCAAGGCCAATCAGGGCCTTCCTTCGAGGCCAGGGCTCACGTTGACTTTCACTTTAGGTATAGAGCAGAGCAGGGTGAGCTTCCAAATAGGAACTGGAAGCACAAGGTTTCGTACCGGAAAACTCAATATCTTCTCAGAACCATGCCGGCAGTGACTAAAACCCGGGCAAGAACAATGCTTTTCAGGTATATTCGAGGCCCCATGAACGGAGCTTTCAGAATGGGCAAACAAGCCTTGTGCCATCAGTCTCCAATTTGTAAGTTCATATGCGGCATACACGCAGGACCAAAGCTTCCTGGCTCTAGGCAGTTTTCTGACACCCAAACGGGTGCTGAAGCAAGGTCTCTAGGAGACTTGGAAAGCTTACTACCGTTAAACTAAAGCAGAGCAGCGTTCAAGGCCTCATGAAGCTGCTGCATACCTCCCGTTTTGTAAGGATATTCAGGGCCTTACATCGAGGCTAGTGCTCCCCTTGACTTTCATTTAGTTATGGAGCAGAGCAGGGTGAGCTTCCAACTAGGAACTGGAAGCACAAGGTTTCTTTCAGGAAAACTCATTTTCTTCGCAGAAGCAGGCAGGCAGTGACTAAATCCCCGGCAACAACAATGCTATTCAAATATTTTCGAGGCCGCATGAACCGAGCTTTCCTAATGGCTAAACAAGCCTTGTGCCATCAGTCTCCAATTTCTAGGTTGACACGCAGCATACACGGAGGACCAGAGCTTCCTGGTTCTATGCACTGTTCTGTTTCCGAAACGGGTGTTGAAGTAAGGTTCCTAGGAGTTTGGAAAGCTTACTAACGTTAAACTAAAGCAGAACAGCGTTGAAGGCCTCAAGGAGCTGCTGCATGCTTCCCGTTTTGTAAGGATATTCAGGGCCTTACATCGAGGCTAGTGCTCCCCTTGACTTTCACTTTAGTTATACAGCAGAGTAGGGTGAGCTTCCAACTAGGAACTGGAAGCACAAGGTTTCTTTCGGGAAAAGTCATTTTCTTAGCAGAAGCAGGCAGGCAGTGACTAAATCCCCGGCAACAACAATGCTTTTCAGGTATCTTCAAGGCCGCATGAATGGAACTTTCCTATTGGCAAAACAAGCCTTGTGCCATCAGTCTCCAATTTCTAGGTTAACACGCAGCATACACGGAGGGCCAGAGCTTCCTGGCTCTATGTAGTGTACTGTTACGGAAACGGGTGCTATAGCAGGTCCCTAAGCGTCTTGAAAATCTTACGACCGTGAAACTGAAGCAGAACAGTGAAGAAGGCCTCATGGAGCTGCTCCACGCCTCCCGTTTGGCAAGACAAAAAAGGGCCTTCCTTCTAGGTCAGGGCTCACTTTGACTTTCACTTTAGGAACAGAGCAGAGCAGGGTGAGCTTCCAAATAGGAACTGGAAGCACAAGGTTTCTTTCAGGAAAAGTCATTTTCTTTACAGAAGCAGGCAGGCAGTGACTAAATCCCTGGCAACAACAATGCTTTTCAGGTATCTTCGAGGCCGCATGAACGGAGCTTTTCTAATGGAAAAACAAGCCTTGTGCCATCAGTCTCCAATTTCTAGGTTGACACGCAGCATACAGGGAGGACCAGAGCTTCCTGGCTCTTTGCAGTGAACTGTTACCGAAACGGGTGCGGTAGCAGGTCCCTAAGAGTCTTGAAAAGCTTACCACCGTGAAACTGAAGCAGAACAGTGAAGAAGGACTCATGGAGCTGCTCCACGCCTCTCGTTTGGCAAGGCCAATCAGGGCCTTCCTTCGAGGCCAGGGCTCACGTTGACTTTCACTTTAGGTATAGAGCAGAGCAGGGTGAGCTTCCAAATAGGAACTGGAAGCACAAGGTTTCTTACCGGAAAACTCAATATCTTCTCAGAACCATGCCGGCAGTGACTAAAACCCGGGCAAGAACAATGCTTTTCAGGTATATTCGAGGCCCCATGAACGGAGCTTTCAGAATGGGCAAACAAGCCTTGTGCCATCAGAATCCAATTTGTAAGTTCATATGCGGCATACACGCAGGACCAAAACTTCCTGGCTCTAGGCAGTTTTCTGACACCCAAACGGGTGCTGAAGCAAGGTCTCTAGGAGTCTTGGAAAGCTTACTACCGTTAAACTAAAGCAGAGCAGCGTTCAAGGCCTCATGAAGCTGCTGCATACCTCCCGTTTTGTAAGGATATTCAGGGCCTTACATCGAGGCTAGTGCTCCCCTTGACTTTCGTTTAGTTACGGAGCAGAGCAGGGTGAGCTTCCAACTAGGAACTGGAAGCACAAGGTTTCTTTCAGGAAAACTCATTTTCTTCGCAGAAGCAGGCTGGCAGTGACTAAATCCCCGGCAACAACAATCCTATTCAAATATTTTCGAGGCCGCATGAACCGAGCTTTCCTAATGGCTAAACAAGCCTTGTGCCATCAGTCTCCAATTTCTAGGTTGACACGCAGCATACACGGAGGACCAGAGCTTCCTGGTTCTATGCACTGTTCTGTTTCCGAAACGGGTGTTGAAGTAAGGTTCCTAGGAGTTTGGAAAGCTTACTAACGTTAAACTAAAGCAGAACACCGTTGAAGGCCTCAAGGAGCTGCTGCATGCTTCCCGTTTTGTAAGGATATTCAGGGACTTACATCGAGGCTAGTGCTCCCCTAGACTTTCACTTTAGTTATACAGCAGAGTAGGGTGAGCTTCCAACTAGGAACTGGAAGCACAAGGTTTCTTTCGGGAAAACTCATTTTCTTAGCAGAAGCAGGCAGGCAGTGACTAAATCCCCGGCAACAACAATGCTTTTCAGGTATCTTCAAGGCCGCATGAATGGAACTTTCCTATTGGCAAAACAAGCCTTGTGCCATCAGTCTCCAATTTCTAGGTTAACACGCAGCATACACGGAGGACCAGAGCTTCTTGGCTCTATGTAGTGTACAGTTACGGAAACGGGAGCCATAGCAGGTCCCTAAGCGTCTTGAAACTCTTACGACCGTGAAACTGAAGCAGAACAGTGAAAAAGGCCTCATGGAGCTGCTCCACGCCTCCCGTTTGGCAAGACAAAAAAGGGCCTTCCTTCTAGGTCAGGGCTCACTTTCACTTTCACTTTAGGAACAGAGCAGAGCAGGGTGAGCTTCCAAATAGGAACTGGAAGCACAAGGTTTCTTTCAGGAAAACTCATTTTCTTTGCAGAAGCAGGCAGGCAGTGACTAAATCCCTGGCAACAACAATGCTTTTCAGGTATCTTCGAGGCCGCATGAACGGAGCTTTCCTATTGGCAAAACAAGCCTTGTGCCATCAGTTTCCTAATTTCTAGGTTGACAGGCAGCATACACTGAGGACCAGAGCTTCCTGGCTCTATGCAGTGTACTGTTACCGAAACGGGTGCTGTAGCAGGTCCCTAAGAGTCTTGAGAAGCTTACGACCGTGAAACTGAAGCAGAACAGTGAAGAAGGCCTCATGGAGCTGTTCCACGCCTCCCGTTTGGCAAGGCCAAAAAGGGCCTTCCTTCGAGGCCAGGGCTCACGTTGACTTTCACTTTAGGTATAGAGCAGAGCAGGGTGAGCTTCCAAATAGGAACTGGAAGCACAAGGTTTCTTACCGGAAAACTCAATATATTCTCAGAACCATGCCGGCAGTGACTAAAACCCGGGCAAGAACAATGCTTTTCAGGTATATTCGAGGCCGCATGAACGGAGCTTTCAGAATGGGCAAACAAGCCTTGTGCGATCAGTCTCCAATTTGTAAGTTCATATGCGGCATACACGCAGGACCACAGCTTCCTGGCTCTAGGCAGTTTTCTGACACCCAAACGGGTGCTCAAGCAAAGTCTCTAGGAGTCTTGGAAAGCTTACTACCGTTAAACTAAAGCAGAACAGCGTTCAAGGCCTCATGAAGCTGCTGCATACCTCCCGTTTTGTAAGGATATTCAGGGCCTTACATCGAGGCTACTGCTCCCCTTGACTTTCATTTAGTTATGGAGAAGAGCAGGGTGAGCTTCCAACTAGGAACTGGAAGCACAAGGTTTCTTTCAGGGAAACTCATTGTCTAGGCAGAAGCAGGCAGGCAGTGACTAAATCCCCGGCAACAACCATGCTATTCAGGTATTTTCGAGGCCGCATGAACGGAGCTTTCCTAATGGGAAAACAAGCCTTGTGCCATCAGTCTCCAATTTCTAGGTTGACACACAGCATACACGGAGGACCAGAGCTTCCTGGCTCTTTGCAGTGAACTGTTACCGAAACGGGTGCTGTAGCAGGTCCCTAAGAGTCTTGAAAAGCTTACCACCGTGAAACTGAAGCAGAACAGTGAAGAAGGCGTCATGGAGCTGCTCCACGCCTCTCGTTTGGCAAGGCAAATCAGGGCCTTCCTTCGAGGCCAGGGCTCACGTTGACTTTCACTTTTGGTATAGAGCAGAGCAGGGTGAGCTTCCAAATAGGAACTGGAAGCACAAGGTTTCTTTCAGGAAAACTCATTTTCTTCGCAGAAGCAGGCAGGCAGTGACTAAATCCCCGGCAAAAACAATGCTATTCAGGTATCTTCGAGGCCGCATGAACGGAGCTTTCCTAATGGCTAAACAAGCCTTGTGCCATCAGTCTCCAATTTCTAGGTTGACACGCAGCATACACGGAGGACCAGAGCTTCCTGGTTCTATGCACTGTTCTGTTACCGAAACGGGTGTTGAAGTAAGGTTCCTAGGAGTCTTGGAAAGCTTACTAACGTTAAACTAAAGCAGAACAGCGTTGAAGGCCTCAAGGAGCTGCTGCATGCTTCCCGTTTTGTAAGGATATTCAGGGCCTTACATCGAGGCTAGTGCTCCCCTTGACTTTCACTTTAGTTATACAGCAGAGTAGGGTGAGTTTCCAACTAGGAACTGGAAGCACAAGGTTTCTTTCGGGAAAATCATTTTCTTAGCAGAAGCAGGCAGGCAGTGACTAAATCCCCGGCAACAACAATGCTTTTCAGGTATCTTCGAGGCCGCATGAACGGAGCTTTCCTAATGGGAAAACAAGCCTTGTGCCATCAGTCTCCAATTTCTAGGTTGACACCCAGCATACACGGAGGACCAGAGCTTCTTGGCTCTATGCAGTGTACTGTTACGGAAACGGGTGCTGTAGCAGGTCCCTAAGCGTCTTGAAAATCTTACGACCGTGAAACTGAAGCAGAACACTGAAGAAGGCCTCATGGAGCTGCTCCACGCCTTCCGTTTGGCAAGGCAAAAAAGGGCCTTCCTTCTAAGTCAGGGCTCACTTTTACTTTCACTTTAGGAACAGAGCAGAGCAGGGTGAGCTTCCAAATAGGAATTGGAAGCACAAGGTTTCTTTCAGGAAAACTCATTTTCTTTGCAGAAGCAGGCAGGCAGTGACTAAATCCCTGGCAACAACAATGCTTTTCAGATATCTTCGAGGCCGCATGAACGGAGCTTTCCTATTGGCAAAACAAGCCTTGTGCCATCAGTTTCCTAATTTCTAGGTTGACACACAGCATATTCGGAGGACCAGAGCTTCCTGGCTCTATGCAGTGTACTGTTACCGAAACGGGTGCTGTAGCAGGGCCCTAAGAGTCTTGAGAAGCTTACGACCGTGAAACTGAAGCAGAACAGTGAAGAAGGCCTCATGGAGCTGTTCCACGCCTCCCATTTGGCAAGGCCAAAAAGGGCCTTCCTTCGAGGCCAGGGCTCACGTTGACTTTCACTTTAGGTATAGAGCAGAGCAGGGTGAGCTTCCAAATAGGAACTGGAAGCACAAGGTTTCTTACCGGAAAACTCAATATCTTCTCAGAACCATGCCGACAGTGACTAAAACCCGGGCAAGAACAATGCTTTTCAGGTATATTCGAGGCCGCATGAACGGAGCTTTCAGAATGGGCAAACAAGCCTTGTGCCATCAGTCTCCAATTTCTAGGTTGACACACAGCATACTCGGAGGACCAGAGCTTCCTGGCTCTATGCAGTGTACTGTTACCGAAACGGGTGCTGTAGCAGGTCCCTAAGAGTCTTGAGAAGCTTACGACCGTGAAACTGAAGCAGAACAGTGAAGAAAGCCTCATGGAGCTGTTCCACGCCTCCCGTTTGGCAAGGCCAAAAAGGGCCTTCCTTCTAGGTCAGGACTCACGTTGACTTTCACTTTAGGTATTGAGCAGAGGAGGGTGAGCTTCCAAATAGGAACTGGAAGCACAAGGTTTCTTACCGGAAAACTCAATATCTTCGCAGAAGCAGGCAGGCAGTGACTAAATCCCCGGCAACAACAATGCTATTCAGGTATTTTCGAGGCCGCATGAACAGAGCTTTCCTAATGGCTAAACAAGCCTTGTGCCATCAGTCTCCAATTTCTAGGTTGACACCCAGCATACACGGAGGACCAGAGCTTCCTGGCTCTATGCAGTGTACTGTTACGGAAACGCGTGCTGTAGCACGTCCCTAAGCGTCTTGAAAAATCTTACGACCGTGAAACTGAAGCAGAACAGTGACGAAGGCCTCATGGAGCTGCTCCACGCCTCCCGTTTGGCAAGGCAAAAAAGGGCCTTCCTTCTAGGTCAGGGCTCACTTTGACTTTCACTTTAGGAACAGAGCAGAGCAGGGTGAGCTTCCAAATAGGAACTGGAAGCACAAGGTTTCTTTCAGGAAAACTCATTTTCTTTGCAGAAGCAGGCAGGCAGTGACTAAATCCCTGGCAACAACAATGCTTTTCAGGTATCTTCGAGGGCGCATGAACGGAGCTTTCCTATTGGCAAAACAAGCCTTGTGCCATCAGTTTCCTAATTTCTAGGTTGACACACAGCATACTCGGAGGACCAGAGCTTCCTGGCTCTATGCAGTGTACTGTTACCGAAACGGGTGCTGTAGCAGGTCCCTAAGAGTCTTGAGAAGCTTACGACGGTGAAACTGAAGCAGAACAGTGAAGAAGGCCTCATGGAGCTGTTCCACGCCTCCCGTTTGGCAAGGCCAAAAAGGGCCTTCCTTCTAGGTCAGGACTCACGTTGACTTTCACTTTAGGTATAGAGCAGAGCAGGGTGAGCTTCCAAATAGGAACTGGAAGCACAAGGTTTCTTACCGGAAAACTCAATATCTTCTCAGAACCATGCCGACAGTGACTAAAACCCGGGCAAGAACAATGCTTTTCAGGTATATTCGAGGCCGCATGAACGGAGCTTTCAGAATGGGCAAACAAGCCTTGTGCGATCAGTCTCCAATTTGTAAGTTCATATGCGGCATACACGCAGGACCACAGCTTCCTGGCTCTAGGCAGTTTTCTGACACCCAAACGGGTGCTGAAGCAAGGTCTCTAGGAGTCTTGGAAAGCTTACTACCGTTAAACTAAAGCAGAACAGCGTTCAAGGCCTCATGAAGCTGCTGCATACCTCCCGTTTTGTAAGGATATTCAGGGCCTTACATCGAGGCTAGTGCTCCCCTTGACTTTCATTTTGTTATGGAGCAGAGCAGGGTGAGCTTCCAACTAGGAACTGGAAGCACAAGGTTTCTTTCAGGGAAACTCATTGTCTAGGTAGAAGCAGGCAGGCAGTGACTAAATCCCCGGCAACAACCATGCTATTCAGGTATTTTCGAGGCCGCATGAACGGAGATTTCCTAATGGCTAAACAAGCCTTGTGCCATCAGTCTCCAATTTCTAGGTTGACACGCAGCATACACGGAGGACCAGAGCTTCCTGGTTCTATGCACTGTTCTGTTACCGAAACGGGCGTTGAAGTAAGGTTCCTAGGAGTCTTGGAAAGCTTACTAACGTTAAACTAAAGCAGAACAGCGTTGAAGGCCTCAAGGAGCTGCTGCATGCTTCCCGTTTTGTAAGGATATTCAGGGCCTTACATCGAGGCTAGTGCTCCCCTTGACTTTCACTTCAGTTATACAGCAGAGTAGGGTGAGCTTCCAACTAGGAACTGGAAGCACAAGGTTTCTTTCAGGAAAACTCATTTTCTTCGCAGAAGCAGGCAGGCAGTGACTAAATCCCCGGCAACAACAATGCTATTCAGGTATTTTCGAGGCCGCATGAACAGAGCTTTCCTAATGGCTAAACAAGCCTTGTGCCATCAGTCTCCAATTTCTAGGTTGACACCCAGCATACACGGAGGACCAGAGCTTCCTGGTTCTATGCACTGTTCTGTTTCCGAAACGGGTGTTGAAGTAAGGTTCCTAGGAGTTTGGAAAGCTTACTAACGTTAAACTAAAGCAGAACACCGTTGAAGGCCTCAAGGAGCTGCTTCATGCTTCCCATTTTGTAAGGATATTCAGGGACTTACATCGAGGCTAGTGCTCCCCTAGACTTTCACTTTAGTTATACAGCAGAGTAGGGTGAGCTTCCAACTAGGAACTGGAAGCACAAGGTTTCCTTCGGGAAAACTCATTTTCTTAGCAGAAGCAGGCAGGCAGTGACTAAATCCCCGGCAACAACAATGCTTTTCAGGTATCTTCAAGGCCGCATGAATGGAACTTTCCTATTGGCAAAACAAGCCTTGTGCCATCAGTCTCCAATTTCTAGGTTAACACGCAGCATACACGGAGGACCAGAGCTTCTTGGCTCTCTGTAGTGTACAGTTACGGAAACGGGAGCCATAGCAGGTCCCTAAGCGTCTTGAAACTCTTACGACCGAGAAACTGAAGCAGAACAGTGAAGAAGGCCTCATGGAGCTGCTCCACGCCTCCCGTTTGGCAAGACAAAAAAGGGCCTTCCTTCTTGGTCAGGGCTCACTTTCACTTTCACTTTAGGAACAGAGCAGAGCAGGGTGAGCTTCCAAATAGGAACTGGAAGCACAAGGTTTCTTTCAGGAAAACTCATTTTCTTTGCAGAAGCAGGCAGGCAGTGACTAAATCCCTGGCAACAACAATGCTTTTCAGGTATCTTCGAGGCCGCATGAACGGAGCTTTCCTATTGGCAAAACAAGCCTTGTGCCATCAGTTTCCTAATTTCTAGGTTGACAGGCAGCATACACTGAGGACCAGAGCTTCCTGGCTCTATGCAGTGTACTGTTACCGAAACGGGTGCTGTAGCAGGTCCCTAAGAGTCTTGAGAAGCTTACGACCGTGAAACTGAAGCAGAACAGTGAAGAAGGCCTCATGGAGCTGTTCCACGCCTCCCGTTTGGCAAGGCCAAAAAGGGCCTTCCTTCGAGGCCAGGGCTCACGTTGACTTTCACTTTAGGTATAGAGCAGAGCAGGGTGAGCTTCCAAATAGGAACTGGAAGCACAAGGTTTCTTACCGGAAAACTCAATATCTTCTCAGAACCATGCCGGCAGTGACTAAAACCCGGGCAAGAACAATGCTTTTCAGGTATATTCGAGGCCGCATGAACGGAGCTTTCAGAATGGGCAAACAAGCCTTGTGCGATCAGTCTCCAATTTGTAAGTTCATATGCGGCATACACGCAGGACCACAGCTTCCTGGCTCTAGGCAGTTTTCTGACACCCAAACGGGTGCTCAAGCAAAGTCTCTAGGAGTCTTGGAAAGCTTACTACCGTTAAACTAAAGCAGAAGAGCGTTCAAGGCCTCATGAAGCTGCTGCATACCTCCCGTTTTGTAAGGATATTCAGGGCCTTACATCGAGGCTACTGCTCCCCTTGACTTTCATTTAGTTATGGAGCAGAGCAGGGTGAGCTTCCAACTAGGAACTGGAAGCACAAGGTTTCTTACCGGAAAACTCAATATCTTCTCAGAACCATGCCGGCAGTGACTAAAACCCGGGCAAGAACAATGCTTTTCAGGTATATTCGAGGCCGCATGAACGGAGCTTTCCTAATGGGAAAACAAGCCTTGTGCCATCAGTCTCCAATTTCTAGGTTGACACGCAGCATACACGGAGGACCAGAGCTTCCTGGCTCTTTGCAGTGAACTGTTACCGAAACGGGTGCTGTAGCAGGTCCCTAAGAGTCTTGAAAAGCTTACCACCGTGAAACTGAAGCAGAACAGTGAAGAAGGCGTCATGGAGCTGCTCCACGCCTCTCGTTTGGCAAGGCAAATCAGGGCCTTCCTTCGAGGCCAGGGCTCACGTTGACTTTCACTTTTGGAATAGAGCAGAGCAGGGTGAGCTTCCAAATAGGAACTGGAAGCACAAGGTTTCTTTCAGGAAAACTCATTTTCTTCGCAGAAGCAGGCAGGCAGTGACTAAATCCCCGGCAAAAACAATGCTATTCAGGTATCTTCGAGGCCGCATGAACGGAGCTTTCCTAATGGCTAAACAAGCCTTGTGCCATCAGTCTCCAATTTCTACGTTGACACGCAGCATAAACGGAGGACCAGAGCTTCCTGGTTCTATGCACTGTTCTGTTACCGAAACGGGTGTTGAAGTAAGGTTCCTAGGAGTCTTGGAAAGCTTACTAACGTTAAACTAAAGCAGAACAGCGTTGAAGGCCTCAAGGAGCTGCTGCATGCTTCCCGTTTTGTAAGGATATTCAGGGCCTTACATCGAGGCTAGTGCTCCCCTTGACTTTCACTTTAGTTATACAGCAGAGTAGGGTGAGTTTCCAACTAGGAACTGGAAGCACAAGGTTTCTTTCGGGAAAATCATTTTCTTAGCAGAAGCAGGCAGGCAGTGACTAAATCCCCGGCAACAACAATGCTTTTCAGGTATCTTCGAGGCCGCATGAACGGAGCTTTCCTAATGGGAAAACAAGCCTTGTGCCATCAGTCTCCAATTTCTAGGTTGACACCCAGCATACACGGAGGACCAGAGCTTCTTGGCTCTATGCAGTGTACTGTTACGGAAACGGGTGCTGTAGCAGGTCCCTAAGCGTCTTGAAAATCTTACGACCGTGAAACTGAAGCAGAACACTGAAGAAGGCCTCATGGAGCTGCTCCACGCCTCCCGTTTGGCAAGGCAAAAAAGGGCCTTCCTTCTAAGTCAGGGCTCACTTTTACTTTCACTTTAGGAACAGAGCAGAGCAGGGTGAGCTTCCAAATAGGAATTGGAAGCACAAGGTTTCTTTCAGGAAAACTCATTTTCTTTGCAGAAGCAGGCAGGCAGTGACTAAATCCCTGGCAACAACAATGCTTTTCAGATATCTTCGAGGCCGCATGAACGGAGCTTTCCTATTGGCAAAACAAGCCTTGTGCCATCAGTTTCCTAATTTCTAGGTTGACACACAGCATATTCGGAGGACCAGAGCTTCCTGGCTCTATGCAGTGTACTGTTACCGAAACGGGTGCTGTAGCAGGGCCCTAAGAGTCTTGAGAAGCTTACGACCGTGAAACTGAAGCAGAACAGTGAAGAAGGCCTCATGGAGCTGTTCCACGCCACCCATTTGGCAAGGCCAAAAAGGGCCTTCCTTCGAGGCCAGGGCTCACGTTGACTTTCACTTTAGGTATAGAGCAGAGCAGGGTGAGCTTCCAAATAGGAACTGGAAGCACAAGGTTTCTTACCGGAAAACTCAATATCTTCTCAGAACCATGCCGACAGTGACTAAAACCCGGGCAAGAACAATGCTTTTCAGGTATATTCGAGGCCGCATGAACGGAGCTTTCAGAATGGGCAAACAAGCCTTGTGCCATCAGTCTCCAATTTCTAGGTTGACACACAGCATACTCGGAGGACCAGAGCTTCCTGGCACTATGCAGTGTATTGTTACCGAAACGGGTGCTGTAGCAGGTCCCTAAGAGTCTTGAGAAGCTTACGACCGTGAAACTGAAGCAGAACAGTGAAGAAGGCCTCATGGAGCTGTTCCACGCCTCCCGTTTGGCAAGGCCAAAAAGGGCCTTCCTTCTAGGTCAGGACTCACGTTGACTTTCACTTTAGGTATTGAGCAGAGGAGGGTGAGCTTCCAAATAGGAACTGGAAGCACAAGGTTTCTTACCGGAAAACTCAATATCTTCGCAGAAGCAGGCAGGCAGTGACTAAATCCCCGGCAACAACAATGCTATTCAGGTATTTTCGAGGCCGCATGAACAGAGCTTTCCTAATGGCTAAACAAGCCTTGTGCCATCAGTCTCCAATTTCTAGGTTGACACCCAGCATACACGGAGGACCAGAGCTTCCTGGCTCTATGCAGTGTACTGTTACGGAAACGCGTGCTGTAGCACGTCCCTAAGCGTCTTGAAAAATCTTACGACCGTGAAACTGAAGCAGAACAGTGACGAAGGCCTCATGGAGCTGCTCCACGCCTCCCGTTTGGCAAGGCAAAAAAGGGCCTTCCTTCTAGGTCAGGGCTCACTTTGACTTTCACTTTAGGAACAGAGCAGAGCAGGGTGAGCTTCCAAATAGGAACTGGAAGCACAAGGTTTCTTTCAGGAAAACTCATTTTCTTTGCAGAAGCAGGCAGGCAGTGACTAAATCCCTGGCAACAACAATGCTTTTCAGGTATCTTCGAGGCCGCATGAACGGAGCTTTCCTATTGGCAAAACAAGCCTTGTGCCATCAGTTTCCTAATTTCTAGGTTGACACACAGCATACTCGGAGGACCAGAGCTTCCTGGCTCTATGCAGTGTACTGTTACCGAAACGGGTGCTGTAGCAGGTCCCTAAGAGTCTTGAGAAGCTTACGACGGTGAAACTGAAGCAGAACAGTGAAGAAGGCCTCATGGAGCTGTTCCACGCCTCCCGTTTGGCAAGGCCAAAAAGGGCCTTCCTTCTAGGTCAGGACTCACGTTGACTTTCACTTTAGGTATAGAGCAGAGCAGGGTGAGCTTCCAAATAGGAACTGGAAGCACAAGGTTTCTTACCGGAAAACTCAATATCTTCTCAGAACCATGCCGACAGTGACTAAAACCCGGGCAAGAACAATGCTTTTCAGGTATATTCGAGGCCGCATGAACGGAGCTTTCAGAATGGGCAAACAAGCCTTGTGCGATCAGTCTCCAATTTGTAAGTTCATATGCGGCATACACGCAGGACCACAACTTCCTGGCTCTAGGCAGTTTTCTGACACCCAAACGGGTGCTGAAGCAAGGTCTCTAGGAGTCTTGGAAAGCTTACTACCGTTAAACTAAAGCAGAACAGCGTTCAAGGCCTCATGAAGCTGCTGCATACCTCCCGTTTTGTAAGGATATTCAGGGCCTTACATCGAGGCTAGTGCTCCCCTTGACTTTCATTTTGTTATGGAGCAGAGCAGGGTGAGCTTCCAACTAGGAACTGGAAGCACAAGGTTTCTTTCAGGGAAACTCATTGTCTAGGCAGAAGCAGGCAGGCAGTGACTAAATCCCCGGCAACAACCATGCTATTCAGGTATTTTCGAGGCCGCATGAACGGAGATTTCCTAATGGCTAAACAAGCCTTGTGCCATCAGTCTCCAATTTCTAGGTTGACACGCAGCATACACGGAGGACCAGAGCTTCCTGGTTCTATGCACTGTTCTGTTACCGAAACGGGTGTTGAAGTAAGGTTCCTAGGAGTCTTGGAAACCTTACTAACGTTAAACTAAAGCAGAACAGCGTTGAAGGCCTCAAGGAGCTGCTGCATGCTTCCCGGTTTGTAAGGATATTCAGGGCCTTACATCGAGGCTAGTGCTCCCCTTGACTTTCACTTTAGTTATACAGCAGAGTAGGGTGAGCTTCCAACTAGGAACTGGAAGCACAAGGTTTCTTTCAGGAAAACTCATTTTCTTCGCAGAAGCAGGCCGGCAGTGACTAAATCCCCGGCAACAACAATGCTATTCAGGTATTTTCGAGGCCGCATGAACAGAGCTTTCCTAATGGCTAAACAAGCCTTGTGCCATCAGTCTCCAATTTCTAGGTTGACACCCAGCATACACGGAGGACCAGAGCTTCCTGGCTCTATGCAGTGTACTGTTACGGAAACGCGTGCTGTAGCACGTCCCTAAGCGTCTTGAAAAATCTTACGACCGTGAAACTGAAGCAGAACAGTGACGAAGGCCTCATGGAGCTGCTCCACGCCTCCCGTTTGGCAAGGCAAAAAAGGGCCTTCCTTCTAGGTCAGGGCTCACTTTGACTTTCACTTTAGTAACAGGGCAGAGCAGGGTGAGCTTCCAAATAGGAACTGGAAGCACAAGGTTTCTTTCAGGAAAACTCATTTTCTTTGCAGAAGCAGGCAGGCAGTGACTAAATCCCTGGCAACAACAATGCTTTTCACGTATCTTCGAGGCCGCATGAACGGAGCTTTCCTATTGGCAAAACAAGCCTTGTGCCATCAGTTTCCTAATTTCTAGGTTGACACACAGCATACTCGGAGGACCAGAGCTTCCTGGCTCTATGCAGTGTACTGTTACCGAAACGGGTGCTGTAGCAGGTCCCTAAGAGTCTTGAGAAGCTTACGACCGTGAAACTGAAGCAGAACAGTGAAGAAGGCCTCATGGAGCTGTTCCACGCCTCCCATTTGGCAAGGCCAAAAAGGGCCTTCCTTCGAGGCCAGGGCTCACGTTGACTTTCACTTTAGGTATAGAGCAGAGCAGGGTGAGCTTCCAAATAGGAACTGGAAGCACAAGGTTTCTTACCGGAAACCTCAATATCTTCTCAGAACCATGCCGGCAGTGACTAAAACCCGGGCAAGAACAATGCTTTTCAGGTATATTCGAGGCCGCATGAACGGAGCTTTCAGAATGGGCAAACAAGCCTTGTGCGATCAGTCTCCAATTTGTAAGTTCATATGCGGCATACACGCAGGACCACAGCTTCCTGGCTCTAGGCAGTTTTCTGACACCCAAACGGGTGCTGAAGCAAGGTCTCTAGGAGTCTTGGAAAGCTTACTACCGTTAAACTAAAGCAGAACAGCGTTCAAGGCCTCATGAAGCTGCTGCATACCTCCCGTTTTGTAAGGATATTCAGGGCCTTACATCGAGGCTAGTGCTCCCGTTGACTTTCATTTAGTTACGGAGCAGAGCAGGGTTAGCTTCCAACTAGGATCTGGAAGCACAAGGTTTCTTTCAGGAAAACTCATTTTCTTCGCAGAAGCAGGCAGGCAGTGACTAAATCCCCGGCAACAACAATGCTATTCAGGTATTTTCGAGGCCGCATGAACAGAGCTTTCCTAATGGCTAAACAAGCCTTGTGCCATCAGTCTCCAATTTCTAGGTTGACACCCAGCATACACGGAGGACCAGAGCTTCCTGGCTCTATGCAGTGTACTGTTACGGAAACGCGTGCTGTAGCACGTCCCTAAGCGTCTTGAAAAATCTTACGACCGTGAAACTGAAGCAGAACAGTGACGAAGGCCTCATGGAGCTGCTCCACGCCTCCCGTTTGGCAAGGCAAAAAAGGGCCTTCCTTCTAGGTCAGGGCTCACTTTGACTTTCACTTTAGGAACAGAGCAGAGCAGGGTGAGCTTCCAAATAGGAACTGGAAGCACAAGGTTTCTTTCAGGAAAACTCATTTTCTTTGCAGAAGCAGGCAGGCAGTGACTAAATCCCCGGCAACAACAATGCTTTTCAGGTATCTTCGAGGCCACATGAACGAAGCTTTTCTAATGGGAAAACAAGCCTTGTGCCATCAGTCTCCAATTTCTAGGTTGACACGCAGCATACACGGAGGACCAGAGCTTCCTGGCTCTTTGCAGTGAACTGTTACCGAAACGGGTGCTGTAGCAGGTCCCTAAGAGTCTTGAAAAGCTTACCACCGTGAAACTGAAGCAGAACAGTGAAGAAGGCGTCATGGAGCTGCTCCACGCCTCTCGTTTGGCAAGGCAAATCAGGGCCTTCCTTCGAGGCCAGGGCTCACGTTGACTTTCACTTTTGGTATAGAGCAGAGCAGGGTGAGCTTCCAAATAGGAACTGGAAGCACAAGGTCTCTTACCGGAAAACTCAATATCTTCTCAGAACCATGCCGGCAGTGACTAAAACCCGGGCAAGAACAATGCTTTTCAGGTATATTCGAGGCCGCATGAACGGAGCTTTCAGAATGAGCAAACAAGCCTTGTGCGATCAGTATCCAATTTGTAAGTTCATATGCGGCATACACGCAGGACCAAAGCTTCCTGGCTCTAGGCAGTTTTCTGACACCCAAACGGGTGCTGAAGCAAGGTCTCTAGGAGTCTTGGAAAGCTTACTACCGTTAAACTAAAGCAGAACAGCGTTCAAGGCCTCATGAAGCTGCTGCATACCTCCCGTTTTGTAAGGATATTCAGGGCCTTTCATCGAGGCTAGTGCTCCCCTTGAATTTCACTTTAGTTATACAGCAGAGTAGGGTGAGTTTCCAACTAGGAACTGGAAGCACAAGGTTTCTTTCAGGAAAACTCATTTTCTTCGCAGAAGCAGGCAGGCAGTGACTAAATCACCGGCAACAACAATGCTTTTCAGGTATCTTCGAGGCCGCATGAACGGAGCTTTCCTAATGGGAAAACAAGCCTTGTGCCACCAGTCTCCAATTTCTAGGTTGACACCCAGCATACACGGAGGACCAGAGCTTCCTGGCTCTATGCAGTGTACTGTTACGGAAACGCGTGCTGTAGCAGGTCCCTAAGCGTCTTGAAAATCTTACGACCGTGAAACTGAAGCAGAACAGTGAAGAAGGCCTCATGGAGCTGCTCCACGCCTCCCGTTTGGCAAGGCAAAAAAGGGCCTTCTTCTAGGTCAGGGCTCACTTTGACTTTCACTTTAGGAACAGAGCAGAGCAGGGTGAGCTTCCAAATAGGAACTGGAAGCACAAGGTTTCTTTCAGGAAAACTCATTTTCTTCGCAGAAGCAGGCAGGCAGTGACTAAATCCCCGGCAAAAACAATGCTATTCAGGTATCTTCGAGGCCGCATGAACGGAGCTTTCCTAATGGCTAAACAAGCCTTGTGCCATCAGTCTCCAATTTCTAGGTTGACACGCAGCATACACGGAGGACCAGAGCTTCCTGGTTCTATGCACTGTTCTGTTACCGAAACGGGTGTTGAAGTAAGGTTCCTAGGAGTCTTGGAAAGCTTACTAACGTTAAACTAAAGCAGAACAGCGTTGAAGGCCTCAAGGAGCTGCTGCATGCTTCCCGTTTTGTAAGGATATTCAGGGCCTTACATCGAGGCTAGTGCTCCCCTTGACTTTCACGTTAGTTATACAGCAGAGTAGGGTGAGTTTCCAACTAGGAACTGGAAGCACAAGGTTTCTTTCGGGAAAATCATTTTCTTAGCAGAAGCAGGCAGGCAGTGACTAAATCCCCGGCAAAAACAATGCTTTTCAGGTATTTTCGAGGCCGCATGAACGGAGCTTTCCTAATGGGAAAACAAGCCTTGTGCCATCAGTCTCCAATTTCTAGGTTGACACCCAGCATACACGGAGGACCAGAGCTTCTTGGCTCTATGCAGTGTACTGTTACGGAAACGGGTGCTGTAGCAGGTCCCTAAGCGTCTTGAAAATCTTACGACCGTGAAACTGAAGCAGAACAGTGAAGAAGGCCTCATGGAGCTGCTCCACGCCTCCCATTTGGCAAGGCCAAAAAGGGCCTTCCTTCGAGGCCAGGGCTCACGTTGACTTTCACTTTAGGTATAGAGCAGAGCAGGGTGAGCTTCCAAATAGGAACTGGAAGCACAAGGTTTCTTACCGGAAAACTCAATATCTTCTCAGAACCATGCCGACAGTGACTAAAACCCGGGCAAGAACAATGCTTTTCAGGTATATTCGAGGCCGCATGAACGGAGCTTTCAGAATGGGCAAACAAGCCTTGTGCCATCAGTCTCCAATTTCTAGGTTGACACACAGCATACTCGGAGGACCAGAGCTTCCTGGCTCTATGCAGTGTACTGTTACCGAAACGGGTGCTGTAGCAGGTCCCTAAGAGTCTTGAGAAGCTTACGACCGTGAAACTGAAGCAGAACAGTGAAGAAGGCCTCATGGAGCTGTTCCACGCCTCCCGTTTGGCAAGGCCAAAAAGGGCCTTCCTTCTAGGTCAGGACTCACGTTGACTTTCACTTTAGGTACTGAGCAGAGGAGGGTGAGCTTCCAAATAGGAACTGGAAGCACATGGTTTCTTACCGGAAAACTCAATATCTTCGCAGAAGCAGGCAGGCAGTGACTAAATCCCCGGCAACAACAATGCTATTCAGGTATTTTCGAGGCCGCATGAACAGAGCTTTCCTAATGGCTAAACAAGCCTTGTGCCATCAGTCTCCAATTTCTAGGTTGACACCCAGCATACACGGAGGACCAGAGCTTCCTGGCTCTATGCAGTGTACTGTTACGGAAACGCGTGCTGTAGCACGTCCCTAAGCGTCTTGAAAAATCTTACGACCGTGAAACTGAAGCAGAACAGTGACGAAGGCCTCATGGAGCTGCTCCACGCCTCCCGTTTGGCAAGGCAAAAAAGGGCCTTCCTTCTAGGTCAGGGCTCACTTTGACTTTCACTTTAGGAACAGAGCAGAGCAGGGTGAGCTTCCAAATAGGAACTGGAAGCACAAGGTTTCTTTCAGGAAAACTCATTTTCTTTGCAGAAGCAGGCAGGCAGTGACTAAATCCCTGGCAACAACAATGCTTTTCAGGTATCTTCGAGGCCGCATGAACGGAGCTTTCAGAATGGGAAAACAAGCCTTGTGCGATCAGTCTCCAATTTGTAAGTTCATATGCGGCATACACGCAGGACCACAGCTTCCTGGCTCTAGGCAGTTTTCTGACACCCAAACGGGTGCTCAAGCAAGGTCTCTAGGAGTCTTGGAAAGCTTACTACCGTTAAACTAAAGCAGAACAGCGTTCAAGGCCTCATGAAGCTGCTGCATACCTCCCGTTTTGTAAGGATATTCAGGGCCTTACATCGAGGCTAGTGCTCCCCTTGACTTTCATTTTGTTACGGAGCAGAGCAGGGTGAGCTTCCAACTAGGAACTGGAAGCACAAGGTTTCTTTCAGGGAAACTCATTGTCTAGGCAGAAGCAGGCAGGCAGTGACTAAATCCCCGGCAACAACCATGCTATTCAGGTATTTTCGAGGCCGCATGAACGGAGATTTCCTAATGGCTAAACAAGCCTTGTGCCATCAGTCTTCAATTTCTAGGTTGACACGCAGCATACACGGAGGACCAGAGCTTCCTGGTTCTATGCACTGTTCTGTTACCGAAACGGGCGTTGAAGTAAGGTTCCTAGGAGTCTTGGAAAGCTTACTAACGTTAAACTAAAGCAGAACAGCGTTGAAGGCCTCAAGGAGCTGCTGCATGCTTCCCGTTTTGTAAGGATATTCAGGGCCTTACATCGAGGCTAGTGCTCCCCTTGACTTTCACTTTAGTTATACAGCAGAGTAGGGTGAGCTTCCAACTAGGAACTGGAAGCACAAGGTTTCTTTCGGGAAAAGTCATTTTCTTAGCAGAAGCAGGCAGGCAGTGACTAAATCCCCGGCAACAACAATGCTTTTCAGGTATCTTCGAGGCCACATGAACGAAGCATTTCTAATGGGAAAACAAGCCTTGTGCCATCAGTCTCCAATTTCTAGGTTGACACGCAGCATACACGGAGGACCAGAGCTTCCTGGCTCTTTGCAGTGAACTGTTACCGAAACGGGTGCTGTAGCAGGTCCCTAAGAGTCTTGAAAAGCTTACCACCGTGAAACTGAAGCAGAACAGTGAAGAAGGCGTCATGGAGCTGCTCCACGCCTCTCGTTTGGCAAGGCAAATCAGGGCCTTCCTTCGAGGCCAGGGCTCACGTTGACTTTCACTTTTGGTATAGAGCAGAGCAGGGTGAGCTTCCAAATAGGAACTGGAAGCACAAGGTTTCTTACCGGAAAACTCAATATCTTCTCAGAACCATGCCGGCAGTGACTAAAACCCGGGCAAGAACAATGCTTTTCAGGTATATTCGAGGCCGCATGAACGGAGCTTTCAGAATGGGCAAACAAGCCTTGTGCCATCAGTCTCCAATTTGTAAGTTCATATGCGGCATACACGCAGGACCAAAGCTTCCTGGCTCTAGGCAGTTTTCTGACACCCAAACGGGTGCTGAAGCAAGGTCTCTAGGAGTCTTGGAAAGCTTACTACCGTTAAACTAAAGCAGAAAAGCGTTCAAGGCCTCATGAAGCTGCTGCATACCTCCCGTTTTGTAAGGATATTCAGGGCCTTACATCGAGGCTAGTGCTCCCCTTGAATTTCACTTTAGTTATACAGCAGAGTAGGTGAGTTTCCAACTAGGAACTGGAAGCACAAGGTTTCTTTCAGGAAAACTCATTTTCTTCGCAGAAGCAGGCAGGCAGTGACTAAATCCCCGGCAACAACAATGCTTTTCAGGTATCTTCGAGGCCGCATGAACGGAGCTTTCCTAATGGGAAAAAAAGCCTTGTGCCATCAGTCTCCAATTTCTAGGTTGACACCCAGCATACACGGAGGACCAGAGCTTCCTGGCTCTATGCAGTGTACTGTTACGGGAACGCGTGCTGTAGCAGGTCCCTAAGCGTCTTGAAAATCTTACGACCGTGAAACTGAAGCAGAACAGTGAAGAAGGCCTCATGGAGCTGCTCCACGCCTCCCGTTTGGCAAGGCAAAAAAGGGCCTTCTTCTAGGTCAGGGCTCACTTTGACTTTCACTTTAGGAACAGAGCAGAGCAGGGTGAGCTTCCAAATAGGAACTGGAAGCACAAGGTTTCTTTCAGGAAAACTCATTTTCTTCGCAGAAGCAGGCAGGCAGTGACTAAATCCCCGGCAAAAACAATGCTATTCAGGTATCTTCGAGGCCGCATGAACGGAGCTTTCCTAATGGCTAAACAAGCCTTGTGCCATCAGTCTCCAATTTCTAGGTTGACACGCAGCATACACGGAGGACCAGAGCTTCCTGGTTCTATGCACTGTTCTGTTACCGAAACGGGTGTTGAAGTAAGGTTCCTAGGAGTCTTGGAAAGCTTACTAACGTTAAACTAAAGCAGAACAGCGTTGAAGGCCTCAAGGAGCTGCTGCATGCTTCCCGTTTTGTAAGGATATTCAGGGTCTTACATCGAGGCTAGTGCTCCCCTTGACTTTCACTTTAGTTATACAGCAGAGTAGGGTGAATTTCCAACTAGGAACTGGAAGCACAAGGTTTCTTTCGGGAAAATCATTTTCTTAGCAGAAGCAGGCAGGCAGTGACTAAATCCCCGGCAACAACAATGCTTTTCAGGTATCTTCGAGGCCGCATGAACGGAGCTTTCCTAATGGGAAAACAAGCCTTGTGCCATCAGTCTCCAATTTCTAGGTTGACAGGCAGCATGCACGGAGGACCAGAGCCTCCTGGCTCTTTGCAGTGGACTGTTACCGAAACGGGTGCTGTAGCAGGTCCCTAAGAGTCTTGAAAAGCTTACTACAGTGAAACTGAAGCAGAACTCTGCAGAAGGCCTCATGGAGCTGCTCAACGCCTCTCGTTTGGCAAGGCAAATCAGGGCCTTCCTTAGAGGCCAGGGCTGACGTTGACTTTCACTTAAGGTATAGAGCAGAGCAGGGTGAGCTTCCAAATAGGAACTGGAAGCACAAGGTTTCTTACCGGAAAACTCAATATCTTCTCAGAACCATGCCGGCAGTGACTAAAACCCTGGCAACAACAATGCTTTTCAGGTATATTCAAGGCCGCATGAACGGAGCTTTCAGAATGGGAAAACAAGCCTTGTGCGATCAGTCTCCAATTTGTAAGTTCATATGCGGCATACACGCAGGACCACAGCTTCCTGGCTCTAGGCAGTTTTCTGACACCCAAACGGGTGCTCAAGCAAGGTCTCTACGAGTCTTGGAAAGCTTACTACCGTTAAACTAAAGCAGAACAGCGTTCAAGGCCTCATGAAGCTGCTGCATACCTCCCGTTTTGTAAGGATATTCAGGGCCTTACATCGAGGCTAGTGCTCCCCTTGACTTTCATTTAGTTACGGAGCAGAGCAGGGTGAGCTTCCAACTAGGATCTGGAAGCACAAGGTTTCTTTCAGGAAAATTCATTTTCTTCGCAGAAGCAGGCAGGCAGTGACTAAATCCCCGGCAACAACAATGCTATTCAGGTATTTTCGAGGCCGCATGAACAGAGCTTTCCTAATGGCTAAACAAGCCTTGTGCCATCAGTCTCCAATTTCTAGGTTGACACGCAGCATACACGGAGGACCAGAGCTTCCTGGTTCTATGCACTGTTCTGTTACCGAAACGGGTGTTGAAGTAAGGTTCCTAGGAGTCTTGGAAGGCTTACTAACGTTAAACTAAAGCAGAACAGCGTTGAAGGCCTCAAGGAGCTGCTGCATGCTTCCCGTTTTGTAAGGATATTCAGGGCCTTACATCGAGGCTAGTGCTCCCCTTGACTTTCACTTTAGTTATACAGCAGAGTAGGGTGAGCTTCCAACTAGGAACTGGAAGCACAAGGTTTCTTTCGGGAAAAGTCATTTTCTTAGCAGAAGCAGGCAGGCAGTGACTAAATCCCCGGCAACAACAATGCTTTTCAGGTATCTTCGAGGCCGCATGAACGGAGCTTTCCTAATGGGAAAAGAAGCCTTGTGCCATCAGTCTCCAATTTCTAGGTTGACACCCAGCATACACGGAGGACCAGAGCTTCCTGGCCCTATGCAGTGTACTGTTACGGAAACGTGTGCTGTACAACGTCCCTAAGCGTCTTGAAAAATCTTACGACCGTGAAACTGAAGCAGAACAGTGACGAAGGCCTCATGGAGCTGCTCCACGCCTCCCGTTTGGCAAGGCAAAAAAGGGCCTTCCTTCTAGGTCAGGGCTCACTTTGACTTTCACTTTAGGAACAGAGCAGAGCAGGGTGAGCTTCCAAATAGGAACTGGAAGCACAAGGTTTCTTTCAGGAAAACTCATTTTCTTTGCAGAAGCAGGCAGGCAGTGACTAAATCCCTGGCAACAACAATGCTTTTCAGGTATCTTCGAGGCCGCATGAACGGAGCTTTCCTATTGGCAAAACAAGCCTTGTGCCATCAGTTTCCTAATTTCTAGGTTGACACACAGCATACTCGGAGGACCAGAGCTTCCTGGCTCTATGCAGTGTACTGTTACCGAAACGGGTGCTGTAGCAGGTCCCTAAGAGTCTTGAGAAGCTTACGACCGTGAAACTGAAGCAGAACAGTGAAGAAGGCCTCATGGAGCTGTTCCACGCCTCCCGTTTGGCAAGGCCAAAAAGGGCCTTCCTTCTAGGTCAGGACGCACGTTGACTTTCACTTTAGGTATAGAGCAGAGGAGGGTGAGCTTCCAAATAGGAACTGGAAGCACAAGGTTTCTTACCGGAAAACTCAATATCTTCTCAGAACCATGCCGACAGTGACTAAAACCCGGGCAAGAACAATGCTTTTCAGGTATATTCGAGGCCGCATGAACGGAGCTTTCAGAATGGGCAAACAAGCCTTGTGCGATCAGTCTCCAATTTGTAAGTTCATATGCGGCATACACGCAGGACCACAGCTTCCTGGCTCTAGGCAGTTTTCTGACACCCAAACGGGTGCTGAAGCAAGGTCTCTAGGAGTCTTGGAAAGCTTACTACCGTTAAACTAAAGCAGAACAGCGTTGAAGGCCTCAAGGAGCTGCTGCATGCTTCCCGTTTTGTAAGGATATTCAGGGCCTTACATCGAGGCTAGTGCTCCCCTTGACTTTCACTTTAGTTATACAGCAGAGTAGGGTGAGCTTCCAACTAGGAACTGGAAGCACAAGGTTTCTTTCGGGAAAAGTCATTTTCTTAGCAGAAGCAGGCAGGCAGTGACTAAATCCCCGGCAACAACAATGCTTTTCAGGTATCTTCGAGGCCACATGAACGAAGCTTTTCTAATGGGAAAACAAGCCTTGTGCCATCAGTCTCCAATTTCTAGGTTGACACGCAGCATACACGGAGGACCAGAGCTTCCTGGCTCTTTGCAGTGAACTGTTACCGAAACGGGTGCTGTAGCAGGTCCCTAAGAGTCTTGAAAAGCTTACCACCGTGAAACTGAAGCAGAACAGTGAAGAAGGCCTCATGGAGCTGCTCCACGCCTCTCGTTTGGCAAGGCAAATCAGGGCCTTCCTTCAAGGCCAGGGCTCACGTTGACTTTCACTTTTGGTATAGAGCAGAGCAGGGTGAGCTTCCAAATAGGAACTGGAAGCACAAGGTTTCTTACCGGAAAACTCAATATCTTCTCAGAACCATGCCGGCAGTGACTAAAACAAGGGCAAGAACAATGGTTTTCAGGTATATTCGAGGCCGCATGAACGGAGCTTTCAGAATGGGCAAACAAGCCTTGTGCGATCAGTCTCCAATTTGTAAGTTCATATGCGGCATACACGCAGGACCACAGCTTCCTGGCTCTAGGCAGTTTTCTGACACCCAAACGGGTGCTGAAGCAAGGTCTCTAGGAGTCTTGGAAAGCTTACTACCGTTAAACTAAAGCAGAAAAGCGTTCAAGGCCTCATGAAGCTGCTGCATACCTCCCGTTTTGTAAGGATATTCAGGGCCTTACATCGAGGCTAGTGCTCCCCTTGACTTTCATTTAGTTACGGAGCAGAGCAGGGTGAGCTTCCAACTAGGATCTGGAAGCACAAGGTTTCTTTCAGGAAAACTCATTTTCTTCGCAGAAGCAGGCAGGCAGTGACTAAATCCCCGGCAACAACAATGCTTTTCAGGTATCTTCGAGGCCGCATGAACGGAGCTTTCCTAATGGGAAAACAAGCCTTGTGCCATCAGTCTCCAATTTCTAGGTTGACACCCAGCATACACGGAGGACCAGAGCTTCCTGGCTCTATGCAGTGTACTGTTACGGAAACGCGTGCTGTAGCAGGTCCCTAAGCGTCTTGAAAATCTTACGACCGTGAAACTGAAGCAGAACATTGAAGAAGGCCTCATGGAGCTGCTCCACGCCTCCCGTTTGGCAAGGCAAAAAAGGGCCTTCTTCTAGGTCAGGGCTAACTTTGACTTTCACTTTAGGAACAGAGCAGAGCAGGGTGAGCTTCCAAATAGGAACTGGAAGCACAAGGTTTCTTTCAGGAAAACTCATTTTCTTCGCAGAAGCAGGCAGGCAGTGACTAAATCCCCGGCAAAAACAATGCTATTCAGGTATCTTCGAGGCCGCATGAACGGAGCTTTCCTAATGGCTAAACAAGCCTTGTGCCATCAGTCTCCAATTTCTAGGTTGACACGCAGCATACACGGAGGACCAGAGCTTCCTGGTTCTATGCACTGTTCTGTTACCGAAACGGGTGTTGAAGTAAGGTTCCTAGGAGTCTTGGAAACCTTACTAACGTTAAACTAAAGCAGAACAGCGTTGAAGGCCTCAAGGAGCTGCTGCATGCTTCCCGTTTTGTAAGGATATTCAGGGCCTTACATCGAGGCTAGTGCTCCCCTTGACTTTCACTTTAGTTATACAGCAGAGTAGGGTGAGTTTCCAACTAGGAACTGGAAGCACAAGGTTTCTTTCGGGAAAATCATTTTCTTAGCAGAAGCAGGCAGGCAGTGACTAAATCCCCGGCAACAACAATGCTTTTCAGGTATCTTCGAGGCCGCATGAACGGAGCTTTCCTAATGGGAAAACAAGCCTTGTGCCATCAGTCTCCAATTTCTAGGTTGACACCCAGCATACACGGAGGACCAGAGCTTCTTGGCTCTATGCAGTGTACTGTTACGGAAACGGGTGCTGTAGCAGGTCCCTAAGCGTATTGAAAATCTTACGACCGTGAAACTGAAGCAGAACACTGAAGAAGGCCTTATGGAGCTGCTCCACGCCTCCCGTTTGGCAAGGCAAAAAAGGGCCTTCCTTCTAAGTCAGGGCTCACTTTTACTTTCACTTTAGGAACAGAGCAGAGCAGGGTGAGCTTCCAAATAGGAACTGGAAGCACAAGGTTTCTTTCAGGAAAACTCATTTTCTTTGCAGAAGCAGGCAGGCAGTGACTAAATCCCTGGCAACAACAATGCTTTTCAGATATCTTCGAGGCCGCATGAACGGAGCTTTCCTATTGGCAAAACAAGCCTTGTGCCATCAGTTTCCTAATTTCTAGGTTGACACACAGCATACTCGGAGGACCAGAGCTTCCTGGCTCTATGCAGTGTACTGTTACCGAAACGGGTGCTGTAGCAGGTCCCTAAGAGTCTTGAGAAGCTTACGACCGTGAAACTGAAGCAGAACAGTGAAGAAGGCCTCATGGAGCTGTTCCACGCCTCCCATTTGGCAAGGCCAAAAAGGGCCTTCCTTCGAGGCCAGGGCTCACGTTGACTTTCACTTTAGGTATAGAGCAGAGCAGGGTGAGCTTCCAAATAGGAACTGGAAGCACAAGGTTTCTTACCGGAAAACTCAATATCTTCTCAGAACCATGCCGGCAGTGACTAAAACCCGGGCAACAACAATGCTTTTCAGGTATATTCGAGGCCGCATGAACGGAGCTTTCAGAATGGGCAAACAAGCCTTGTGCGATCAGTCTCCAATTTGTAAGTTCATATGCGGCATACACGCAGGACCACAGCTTCCTGGCTCTAGGCAGTTTTCTGACACCCAAACGGGTGCTGAAGCAAGGTCTCTAGGAGTCTTGGAAAGCTTACTACCGTTAAACTAAAGCAGAAAAGCGTTCAAGGCCTCATGAAGCTGCTGCATACCTCCCGTTTTGTAAGGATATTCAGGGCCTTACATCGAGGCTAGTGCTCCCCTTGACTTTCATTTAGTTACGGAGCAGAGCAGGGTGAGCTTCCAACTAGGATCTGGAAGCACAAGGTTTCTTTCAGGAAAACTCATTTTCTTCGCAGAAGCAGGCAGGCAGTGACTAAATCCCCGGCAACAACAATGCTTTTCAGGTATCTTCGAGGCCGCATGAACGGAGCTTTCCTAATGGGAAAACAAGCCTTGTGCCATCAGTCTCCAATTTCTAGGTTGACACCCAGCATACACGGAGGACCAGAGCTTCCTGGCTCTATGCAGTGTACTGTTACGGAAACGCGTGCTGTAGCAGGTCCCTAAGCGTCTTGAAAATCTTACGACCGTGAAACTGAAGCAGAACAGTGAAGAAGGCCTCATGGAGCTGCTCCACGCCTCCCGTTTGGCAAGGCAAAAAAGGGCCTTCTTCTAGGTCAGGGCTAACTTTGACTTTCACTTTAGGAACAGAGCAGAGCAGGGTGAGCTTCCAAATAGGAACTGGAAGCACAAGGTTTCTTTCAGGAAAACTCATTTTCTTCGCAGAAGCAGGCAGGCAGTGACTAAATCCCCGGCAAAAACAATGCTATTCAGGTATCTTCGAGGCCGCATGAACGGAGCTTTCCTAATGGCTAAACAAGCCTTGTGCCATCAGTCTCCAATTTCTAGGTTGACACGCAGCATACACGGAGGACCAGAGCTTCCTGGTTCTATGCACTGTTCTGTTACCGAAACGGGTGTTGAAGTAAGGTTCCTAGGAGTCTTGGAAACCTTACTAACGTTAAACTAAAGCAGAACAGCGTTGAAGGCCTCAAGGAGCTGCTGCATGCTTCCCGTTTTGTAAGGATATTCAGGGCCTTACATCGAGGCTAGTGCTCCCCTTGACTTTCACTTTAGTTATACAGCAGAGTAGGGTGAGTTTCCAACTAGGAACTGGAAGCACAAGGTTTCTTTCGGGAAAATCATTTTCTTAGCAGAAGCAGGCAGGCAGTGACTAAATCCCCGGCAACAACAATGCTTTTCAGGTATCTTCAAGGCCGCATGAACGGAGCTTTCCTAATGGGAAAACAAGCCTTGTGCCATCAGTCTCCAATTTCTAGGTTGACACCCAGCATACACGGAGGACCAGAGCTTCTTGGCTCTATGCAGTGTACTGTTACGGAAACGGGTGCTGTAGCAGGTCCCTAAGCGTATTGAAAATCTTACGACCGTGAAACTGAAGCAGAACACTGAAGAAGGCCTTATGGAGCTGCTCCACGCCTCCCGTTTGGCAAGGCAAAAAAGGGCCTTCCTTCTAAGTCAGGGCTCACTTTTACTTTCACTTTAGGAACAGAGCAGAGCAGGGTGAGCTTCCAAATAGGAACTGGAAGCACAAGGTTTCTTTCAGGAAAACTCATTTTCTTTGCAGAAGCAGGCAGGCAGTGACTAAATCCCTGGCAACAACAATGCTTTTCAGATATCTTCGAGGCCGCATGAACGGAGCTTTCCTATTGGCAAAACAAGCCTTGTGCCATCAGTTTCCTAATTTCTAGGTTGACACACAGCATACTCGGAGGACCAGAGCTTCCTGGCTCTATGCAGTGTACTGTTACCGAAACGGGTGCTGTAGCAGGTCCCTAAGAGTCTTGAGAAGCTTACGACCGTGAAACTGAAGCAGAACAGTGAAGAAGGCCTCATGGAGCTGTTCCACGCCTCCCATTTGGCAAGGCCAAAAAGGGCCTTCCTTCGAGGCCAGGGCTCACGTTGACTTTCACTTTAGGTATAGAGCAGAGCAGGGTAGCTTCCAAATAGGAACTGGAAGCACAAGGTTTCTTACCGGAAAACTCAATATCTTCTCAGAACCATGCCGGCAGTGACTAAAACCCGGGCAACAACAATGCTTTTCAGGTATATTCGAGGCCGCATGAACGGAGCTTTCAGAATGGGCAAACAAGCCTTGTGCCATCAGTCTCCAATTTGAAAGTTCATATGCGGCATACACGCAGGACCAAAGCTTCCTGGCTCTAGGCAGTTTTCTGATACCGAAACGGGTGCAGAAGCAAGGTCTCTAGGAATCTTGGAAAGCTTACTACCGTTAAACTAAAACAGAACAGCGTTCAAGGACTCATGAAGCTGCTGCATACCTCCCGTTTTGTAAGGATATTCAGGGCCTTACATCGAGGCTAGTGCTCCCCTTGACTTTCATTTAGTTATGGAGCAGAGCAGGGTGAGCTTCCAACTAGGAACTGGAAGCACAAGGTTTCTTTCAGGAAAACTCATTTACTTCGCAGAAGCAGGCAGGCAGTGACTAAATCCCCGGCAACAACCATGCTATTCAGGTATTTTCGAGGCCGCATGAACAGAGCTTTCCTAATGGCTAAACAAGCCTTGTGCCATCAGTCTCCAATTTCTAGGTTGACACACAGCATACACGGAGGACCAGAGCTTCCTGGTTCTATGCACTGTTCTGTTACCGAAACGGGTGTTGAAGTAAGGTTCCTAGGAGTCTTGGAAAGCTTACTAACGTTAAACTAAAGCAGAACAGCGTTGAAGGCCTCAAGGAGCTGCTGCATGCTTCCCGTTTTGTAAGGATATTCAGGGCCTTACATCGAGGCTAGTGCTCCCCTTGACTTTCACTTTAGTTATACAGCAGAGTAGGGTGAGTTTCCAACTAGGAACTGAAAGCACAAGGTTTCTTTCGGGAAAATCATTTTCTTAGCAGAAGCAGGCAGGCAGTGACTAAATCCCCGGCAACAACAATGCTTTTCAGGTATCTTCGAGGCCGCATGAACGGAGCTTTCCTAATGGGAAAACAAGCCTTGTGCCATCAGTCTCCAATTTCTAGGTTGACACGCAGCATACACGGAGGACCAGAGCTTCCTGGCTCTTTGCAGTGAACTGTTACCGAAACGGGTGCTGTAGCAGGTCCCTAAGAGTCTTGAAAAGCTTACCACCGTGAAACTGAAGCAGAACAGTGAAGAAGGCCTCATGGAGCTGCTCCACGCCTCTCGTTTGGCAAGGCAAATCAGGGCCTTCCTTCAAGGCCAGGGCTCACGTTGACTTTCACTTTTGGTATAGAGCAGAGCAGGGTGAGCTTCCAAATAGGAACTGGAAGCACAAGGTTTCTTACCGGAAAACTCAATATCTTCTCAGAACCATGCCGGCAGTGACTAAAACAAGGGCAAGAACAATGGTTTTCAGGTATATTCGAGGCCGCATGAACGGAGCTTTCAGAATGGGCAAACAAGCCTTGTGCGATCAGTCTCCAATTTGTAAGTTCATATGCGGCATACACGCAGGACCACAGCTTCCTGGCTCTAGGCAGTTTTCTGACACCCAAACGGGTGCTGAAGCAAGGTCTCTAGGAGTCTTGGAAAGCTTACTACCGTTAAACTAAAGCAGAAAAGCGTTCAAGGCCTCATGAAGCTGCTGCATACCTCCCGTTTTGTAAGGATATTCAGGGCCTTACATCGAGGCTAGTGCTCCCCTTGACTTTCATTTAGTTACGGAGCAGAGCAGGGTGAGCTTCCAACTAGGATCTGGAAGCACAAGGTTTCTTTCAGGAAAACTCATTTTCTTCGCAGAAGCAGGCAGGCAGTGACTAAATCCCCGGCAACAACAATGCTTTTCAGGTATCTTCGAGGCCGCATGAACGGAGCTTTCCTAATGGGAAAACAAGCCTTGTGCCATCAGTCTCCAATTTCTAGGTTGACACCCAGCATACACGGAGGACCAGAGCTTCCTGGCTCTATGCAGTGTACTGTTACGGAAACGCGTGCTGTAGCAGGTCCCTAAGCGTCTTGAAAATATTACGACCGTGAAACTGAAGCAGAACAGTGAAGAAGGCCTCATGGAGCTGCTCCACGCCTCCCGTTTGGCAAGGCAAAAAAGGGCCTTCTTCTAGGTCAGGGCTAACTTTGACTTTCACTTTAGGAACAGAGCAGAGCAGGGTGAGCTTCCAAATAGGAACTGGAAGCACAAGGTTTCTTTCAGGAAAACTCATTTTCTTCGCAGAAGCAGGCAGGCAGTGACTAAATCCCCGGCAAAAACAATGCTATTCAGGTATCTTCGAGGCCGCATGAACGGAGCTTTCCTAATGGCTAAACAAGCCTTGTGCCATCAGTCTCCAATTTCTAGGATGACACGCAGCATACACGGAGGACCAGAGCTTCCTGGTTCTATGCACTGTTCTTTTACCGAAACGGGTGTTGAAATAAGGTTCCTAGGAGTCTTGGAAACCTTACTAACGTTAAACTAAAGCAGAACAGCGTTGAAGGCCTCAAGGAGCTGCTGCATGCTTCCCGTTTTGTAAGGATATTCAGGGCCTTACATCGAGGCTAGTGCTCCCCTTGACTTTCACTTTAGTTATGCAGCAGAGTAGGGTGAGTTTCCAACTAGGAACTGGAAGCACAAGGTTTCTTTCGGGAAAATCATTTTCTTAGCAGAAGCAGGCAGGCAGTGACTAAATCCCCGGCAACAACAATGCTTTTCAGGTATCTTCGAGGCCGCATGAACGGAGCTTTCCTAATGGGAAAAGAAGCCTTGTGCCATCAGTCTCCAATTTCTAGGTTGACACCCAGCATACACGGAGGACCAGAGCTTCTTGGCTCTATGCAGTGTACTGTTACGGAAACGGGTGCTGTAGCAGGTCCCTAAGCGTATTGAAAATCTTACGACCGTGAAACTGAAGCAGAACACTGAAGAAGGCCTTATGGAGCTGCTCCACGCCTCCCGTTTGGCAAGGCAAAAAAGGGCCTTCCTTCTAAGTCAGGGCTCACTTTTACTTTCACTTTAGGAACAGAGCAGAGCAGGGTGAGCTTCCAAATAGGAACTGGAAGCACAAGGTTTCTTTCAGGAAAACTCATTTTCTTTGCAGAAGCAGGCAGGCAGTGACTAAATCCCTGGCAACAACAATGCTTTTCAGATATCTTCGAGGCCGCATGAACGGAGCTTTCCTATTGGCAAAACAAGCCTTGTGCCATCAGTTTCCTAATTTCTAGGTTGACACACAGCATACTCGGAGGACCAGAGCTTCCTGGCTCTATGCAGTGTACTGTTACCGAAACGGGTGCTGTAGCAGGTCCCTAAGAGTCTTGAGAAGCTTACGACCGTGAAACTGAAGCAGAACAGTGAAGAAGGCCTCATGGAGCTGTTCCACGCCTCCCATTTGGCAAGGCCAAAAAGGGCCTTCCTTCGAGGCCAGGGCTCACGTTGACTTTCACTTTAGGTATAGAGCAGAGCAGGGTGAGCTTCCAAATAGGAACTGGAAGCACAAGGTTTCTTACCGGAAAACTCAATATCTTCTCAGAACCATGCCGGCAGTGACTAAAACCCGGGCAAGAACAGTGCTTTTCAGGTATATTCGAGGCCGCATGAACGGAGCTTTCAGAATGGGCAAACAAGCCTTGTGCCATCAGTCTCCAATTTGTAAGTTCATATGCGGCATACACGCAGGACCACAGCTTCCTGGCTCTAGGCAGTTTTCTGACACCCAAACGGGTGCTGAAGCAAGGTCTCTAGGAGTCTTGGAAAGCTTACTACCGTTAAACTAAAGCAGAAAAGCGTTCAAGGCCTCATGAAGCTGCTGCATACCTCCCGTTTTGTAAGGATATTCAGGGCCTTACATCGAGGCTAGTGCTCCCCTTGACTTTCATTTAGTTACGGAGCAGAGCAGGGTGAGCTTCCAACTAGGATCTGGAAGCACAAGGTTTCTTTCAGGAAAACTCATTTTCTTCGCAGAAGCAGGCAGGCAGTGACTAAATCCCCGGCAACAACAATGCTTTTCAGGTATCTTCGAGGCCGCATGAACGGAGCTTTCCTAATGGGAAAACAAGCCTTGTGCCATCAGTCTCCAATTTCTAGGTTGACACCCAGCATACACGGAGGACCAGAGCTTCCTGGCTCTATGCAGTGTACTGTTACGGAAACGCGTGCTGTAGCAGGTCCCTAAGCGTCTTGAAAATCTTACGACCGTGAAACTGAAGCAGAACAGTGAAGAAGGCCTCATGGAGCTGCTCCACGCCTCCCGTTTGGCAAGGCAAAAAAGGGCCTTCTTCTAGGTCAGGGCTAACTTTGACTTTCACTTTAGGAACAGAGCAGAGCAGGGTGAGCTTCCAAATAGGAACTGGAAGCACAAGGTTTCTTTCAGGAAAACTCATTTTCTTCGCAGAAGCAGGCAGGCAGTGACTAAATCCCCGGCAAAAACAATGCTATTCAGGTATCTTCGAGGCCGCATGAACGGAGCTTTCCTAATGGCTAAACAAGCCTTGTGCCATCAGTCTCCAATTTCTAGGTTGACACGCAGCATACACGGAGGACCAGAGCTTCCTGGTTCTATGCACTGTTCTGTTACCGAAACGGGTGTTGAAGTAAGGTTCCTAGGAGTCTTGGAAACCTTACTAACGTTAAACTAAAGCAGAACAGCGTTGAAGGCCTCAAGGAGCTGCTGCATGCTTCCCGTTTTGTAAGGATATTCAGGGCCTTACATCGAGGCTAGTGCTCCCCTTGACTTTCACTTTAGTTATACAGCAGAGTAGGGTGAGTTTCCAACTAGGAACTGGAAGCACAAGGTTTCTTTCGGGAAAATCATTTTCTTAGCAGAAGCAGGCAGGCAGTGACTAAATCCCCGGCAACAACAATGCTTTTCAGGTATCTTCGAGGCCGCATGAACGGAGCTTTCCTAATGGGAAAACAAGCCTTGTGCCATCAGTCTCCAATTTCTAGGTTGACACCCAGCATACACGGAGGACCAGAGCTTCTTGGCTCTATGCAGTGTACTGTTACGGAAACGGGTGCTGTAGCAGGTCCCTAAGCGTATTGAAAATCTTACGACCGTGAAACTGAAGCAGAACACTGAAGAAGGCCTTATGGAGCTGCTCCACGCCTCCCGTTTGGCAAGGCAAAAAAGGGCCTTCCTTCTAAGTCAGGGCTCACTTTTACTTTCACTTTAGGAACAGAGCAGAGCAGGGTGAGCTTCCAAATAGGAACTGGAAGCACAAGGTTTCTTTCAGGAAAACTCATTTTCTTTGCAGAAGCAGGCAGGCAGTGACTAAATCCCTGGCAACAACAATGCTTTTCAGATATCTTCGAGGCCGCATGAACGGAGCTTTCCTATTGGCAAAACAAGCCTTGTGCCATCAGTTTCCTAATTTCTAGGTTGACACACAGCATACTCGGAGGACCAGAGCTTCCTGGCTCTATGCAGTGTACTGTTACCGAAACGGGTGCTGTAGCAGGTCCCTAAGAGTCTTGAGAAGCTTACGACCGTGAAACTGAAGCAGAACAGTGAAGAAGGCCTCATGGAGCTGTTCCACGCCTCCCATTTGGCAAGGCCAAAAAGGGCCTTCCTTCGAGGCCAGGGCTCACGTTGACTTTCACTTTAGGTATAGAGCAGAGCAGGGTGAGCTTCCAAATAGGAACTGGAAGCACAAGGTTTCTTACCGGAAAACTCAATATCTTCTCAGAACCATGCCGGCAGTGACTAAAACCCGGGCAACAACAATGCTTTTCAGGTATATTCGAGGCCGCATGAACGGAGCTTTCAGAATGGGCAAACAAGCCTTGTGCGATCAGTCTCCAATTTGTAAGTTCATATGCGGCATACACGCAGGACCACAGCTTCCTGGCTCTAGGCAGTTTTCTGACACCCAAACGGGTGCTGAAGCAAGGTCTCTAGGAGTCTTGGAAAGCTTACTACCGTTAAACTAAAGCAGAAAAGCGTTCAAGGCCTCATGAAGCTGCTGCATACCTCCCGTTTTGTAAGGATATTCAGGGCCTTACATCGAGGCTAGTGCTCCCCTTGACTTTCATTTAGTTACGGAGCAGAGCAGGGTGAGCTTCCAACTAGGATCTGGAAGCACAAGGTTTCTTTCAGGAAAACTCATTTTCTTCGCAGAAGCAGGCAGGCAGTGACTAAATCCCCGGCAACAACAATGCTTTTCAGGTATCTTCGAGGCCGCATGAACGGAGCTTTCCTAATGGGAAAACAAGCCTTGTGCCATCAGTCTCCAATTTCTAGGTTGACACCCAGCATACACGGAGGACCAGAGCTTCCTGGCTCTATGCAGTGTACTGTTACGGAAACGCGTGCTGTAGCAGGTCCCTAAGCGTCTTGAAAATCTTACGACCGTGAAACTGAAGCAGAACATTGAAGAAGGCCTCATGGAGCTGCTCCACGCCTCCCGTTTGGCAAGGCAAAAAAGGGCCTTCTTCTAGGTCAGGGCTAACTTTGACTTTCACTTTAGGAACAGAGCAGAGCAGGGTGAGCTTCCAAATAGGAACTGGAAGCACAAGGTTTCTTTCAGGAAAACTCATTTTCTTCGCAGAAGCAGGCAGGCAGTGACTAAATCCCCGGCAAAAACAATGCTATTCAGGTATCTTCGAGGCCGCATGAACGGAGCTTTCCTAATGGCTAAACAAGCCTTGTGCCATCAGTCTCCAATTTCTAGGTTGACACGCAGCATACACGGAGGACCAGAGCTTCCTGGTTCTATGCACTGTTCTGTTACCGAAACGGGTGTTGAAGTAAGGTTCCTAGGAGTCTTGGAAACCTTACTAACGTTAAACTAAAGCAGAACAGCGTTGAAGGCCTCAAGGAGCTGCTGCATGCTTCCCGTTTTGTAAGGATATTCAGGGCCTTACATCGAGGCTAGTGCTCCCCTTGACTTTCACTTTAGTTATACAGCAGAGTAGGGTGAGTTTCCAACTAGGAACTGGAAGCACAAGGTTTCTTTCGGGAAAATCATTTTCTTAGCAGAAGCAGGCAGGCAGTGACTAAATCCCCGGCAACAACAATGCTTTTCAGGTATCTTCGAGGCCGCATGAACGGAGCTTTCCTAATGGGAAAACAAGCCTTGTGCCATCAGTCTCCAATTTCTAGGTTGACACCCAGCATACACGGAGGACCAGAGCTTCTTGGCTCTATGCAGTGTACTGTTACGGAAACGGGTGCTGTAGCAGGTCCCTAAGCGTATTGAAAATCTTACGACCGTGAAACTGAAGCAGAACACTGAAGAAGGCCTTATGGAGCTGCTCCACGCCTCCCGTTTGGCAAGGCAAAAAAGGGCCTTCCTTCTAAGTCAGGGCTCACTTTTACTTTCACTTTAGGAACAGAGCAGAGCAGGGTGAGCTTCCAAATAGGAACTGGAAGCACAAGGTTTCTTTCAGGAAAACTCATTTTCTTTGCAGAAGCAGGCAGGCAGTGACTAAATCCCTGGCAACAACAATGCTTTTCAGATATCTTCGAGGCCGCATGAACGGAGCTTTCCTATTGGCAAAACAAGCCTTGTGCCATCAGTTTCCTAATTTCTAGGTTGACACACAGCATACTCGGAGGACCAGAGCTTCCTGGCTCTATGCAGTGTACTGTTACCGAAACGGGTGCTGTAGCAGGTCCCTAAGAGTCTTGAGAAGCTTACGACCGTGAAACTGAAGCAGAACAGTGAAGAAGGCCTCATGGAGCTGTTCCACGCCTCCCATTTGGCAAGGCCAAAAAGGGCCTTCCTTCGAGGCCAGGGCTCACGTTGACTTTCACTTTAGGTATAGAGCAGAGCAGGGTGAGCTTCCAAATAGGAACTGGAAGCACAAGGTTTCTTACCGGAAAACTCAATATCTTCTCAGAACCATGCCGGCAGTGACTAAAACCCGGGCAACAACAATGCTTTTCAGGTATATTCGAGGCCGCATGAACGGAGCTTTCAGAATGGGCAAACAAGCCTTGTGCCATCAGTCTCCAATTTGTAAGTTCATATGCGGCATACACGCAGGACCACAGCTTCCTGGCTCTAGGCAGTTTTCTGACACCCAAACGGGTGCTGAAGCAAGGTCTCTAGGAGTCTTGGAAAGCTTACTACCGTTAAACTAAAGCAGAAAAGCGTTCAAGGCCTCATGAAGCTGCTGCATACCTCCCGTTTTGTAAGGATATTCAGGGCCTTACATCGAGGCTAGTGCTCCCCTTGACTTTCATTTAGTTACGGAGCAGAGCAGGGTGAGCTTCCAACTAGGATCTGGAAGCACAAGGTTTCTTTCAGGAAAACTCATTTTCTTCGCAGAAGCAGGCAGGCAGTGACTAAATCCCCGGCAACAACAATGCTTTTCAGGTATCTTCGAGGCCGCATGAACGGAGCTTTCCTAATGGGAAAACAAGCCTTGTGCCATCAGTCTCCAATTTCTAGGTTGACACCCAGCATACACGGAGGACCAGAGCTTCCTGGCTCTATGCAGTGTACTGTTACGGAAACGCGTGCTGTAGCAGGTCCCTAAGCGTCTTGAAAATCTTACGACCGTGAAACTGAAGCAGAACAGTGAAGAAGGCCTCATGGAGCTGCTCCACGCCTCCCGTTTGGCAAGGCAAAAAAGGGCCTTCTTCTAGGTCAGGGCTAACTTTGACTTTCACTTTAGGAACAGAGCAGAGCAGGGTGAGCTTCCAAATAGGAACTGGAAGCACAAGGTTTCTTTCAGGAAAACTCATTTTCTTCGCAGAAGCAGGCAGGCAGTGACTAAATCCCCGGCAAAAACAATGCTATTCAGGTATCTTCGAGGCCGCATGAATGGAGCTTTCCTAATGGCTAAACAAGCCTTGTGCCATCAGTCTCCAATTTCTAGGTTGACACGCAGCATACACGGAGGACCAGAGCTTCCTGGTTCTATGCACTGTTCTGTTACCGAAACGGGTGTTGAAGTAAGGTTCCTAGGAGTCTTGGAAACCTTACTAACGTTAAACTAAAGCAGAACAGCGTTGAAGGCCTCAAGGAGCTGCTGCATGCTTCCCGTTTTGTAAGGATATTCAGGGCCTTACATCGAGGCTAGTGCTCCCCTTGACTTTCACTTTAGTTATACAGCAGAGTAGGGTGAGTTTCCAACTAGGAACTGGAAGCACAAGGTTTCTTTCGGGAAAATCATTTTCTTAGCAGAAGCAGGCAGGCAGTGACTAAATCCCCGGCAACAACAATGCTTTTCAGGTATCTTCGAGGCCGCATGAACGGAGCTTTCCTAATGGGAAAACAAGCCTTGTGCCATCAGTCTCCAATTTCTAGGTTGACACCCAGCATACACGGAGGACCAGAGCTTCTTGGCTCTATGCAGTGTACTGTTACGGAAACGGGTGCTGTAGCAGGTCCCTAAGCGTATTGAAAATCTTACGACCGTGAAACTGAAGCAGAACACTGAAGAAGGCCTTATGGAGCTGCTCCACGCCTCCCGTTTGGCAAGGCAAAAAAGGGCCTTCCTTCTAAGTCAGGGCTCACTTTTACTTTCACTTTAGGAACAGAGCAGAGCAGGGTGAGCTTCCAAATAGGAACTGGAAGCACAAGGTTTCTTTCAGGAAAACTCATTTTCTTTGCAGAAGCAGGCAGGCAGTGACTAAATCCCTGGCAACAACAATGCTTTTCAGATATCTTCGAGGCCGCATGAACGGAGCTTTCCTATTGGCAAAACAAGCCTTGTGCCATCAGTTTCCTAATTTCTAGGTTGACACACAGCATACTCGGAGGACCAGAGCTTCCTGGCTCTATGCAGTGTACTGTTACCGAAACGGGTGCTGTAGCAGGTCCCTAAGAGTCTTGAGAAGCTTACGACCGTGAAACTGAAGCAGAACAGTGAAGAAGGCCTCATGGAGCTGTTCCACGCCTCCCATTTGGCAAGGCCAAAAAGGGCCTTCCTTCGAGGCCAGGGCTCACGTTGACTTTCACTTTAGGTATAGAGCAGAGCAGGGTGAGCTTCCAAATAGGAACTGGAAGCACAAGGTTTCTTACCGGAAAACTCAATATCTTCTCAGAACCATGCCGGCAGTGACTAAAACCCGGGCAACAACAATGCTTTTCAGGTATATTCGAGGCCGCATGAACGGAGCTTTCAGAATGGGCAAACAAGCCTTGTGCCATCAGTCTCCAATTTGTAAGTTCATATGCGGCATACACGCAGGACCACAGCTTCCTGGCTCTAGGCAGTTTTCTGACACCCAAACGGGTGCTGAAGCAAGGTCTCTAGGAGTCTTGGAAAGCTTACTACCGTTAAACTAAAGCAGAAAAGCGTTCAAGGCCTCATGAAGCTGCTGCATACCTCCCGTTTTGTAAGGATATTCAGGGCCTTACATCGAGGCTAGTGCTCCCCTTGACTTTCATTTAGTTACGGAGCAGAGCAGGGTGAGCTTCCAACTAGGATCTGGAAGCACAAGGTTTCTTTCAGGAAAACTCATTTTCTTCGCAGAAGCAGGCAGGCAGTGACTAAATCCCCGGCAACAACAATGCTTTTCAGGTATCTTCGAGGCCGCATGAACGGAGCTTTCCTAATGGGAAAACAAGCCTTGTGCCATCAGTCTCCAATTTCTAGGTTGACACCCAGCATACACGGAGGACCAGAGCTTCCTGGCTCTATGCAGTGTACTGTTACGGAAACGCGTGCTGTAGCAGGTCCCTAAGCGTCTTGAAAATCTTACGACCGTGAAACTGAAGCAGAACAGTGAAGAAGGCCTCATGGAGCTGCTCCACGCCTCCCGTTTGGCAAGGCAAAAAAGGGCCTTCTTCTAGGTCAGGGCTAACTTTGACTTTCACTTTAGGAACAGAGCAGAGCAGGGTGAGCTTCCAAATAGGAACTGGAAGCACAAGGTTTCTTTCAGGAAAACTCATTTTCTTCGCAGAAGCAGGCAGGCAGTGACTAAATCCCCGGCAAAAACAATGCTATTCAGGTATCTTCGAGGCCGCATGAACGGAGCTTTCCTAATGGCTAAACAAGCCTTGTGCCATCAGTCTCCAATTTCTAGGTTGACACGCAGCATACACGGAGGACCAGAGCTTCCTGGTTCTATGCACTGTTCTGTTACCGAAACGGGTGTTGAAGTAAGGTTCCTAGGAGTCTTGGAAACCTTACTAACGTTAAACTAAAGCAGAACAGCATTGAAGGCCTCAAGGAGCTGCTGCATGCTTCCCGTTTTGTAAGGATATTCAGGGCCTTACATCGAGGCTAGTGCTCCCCTTGACTTTCACTTTAGTTATACAGCAGAGTAGGGTGAGTTTCCAACTAGGAACTGGAAGCACAAGGTTTCTTTCGGGAAAATCATTTTCTTAGCAGAAGCAGGCAGGCAGTGACTAAATCCCCGGCAACAACAATGCTTTTCAGGTATCTTCGAGGCCGCATGAACGGAGCTTTCCTAATGGGAAAACAAGCCTTGTGCCATCAGTCTCCAATTTCTAGGTTGACACCCAGCATACACGGAGGACCAGAGCTTCTTGGCTCTATGCAGTGTACTGTTACGGAAACGGGTGCTGTAGCAGGTCCCTAAGCGTATTGAAAATCTTACGACCGTGAAACTGAAGCAGAACACTGAAGAAGGCCTTATGGAGCTGCTCCACGCCTCCCGTTTGGCAAGGCAAAAAAGGGCCTTCCTTCTAAGTCAGGGCTCACTTTTACTTTCACTTTAGGAACAGAGCAGAGCAGGGTGAGCTTCCAAATAGGAACTGGAAGCACAAGGTTTCTTTCAGGAAAACTCATTTTCTTTGCAGAAGCAGGCAGGCAGTGACTAAATCCCTGGCAACAACAATGCTTTTCAGATATCTTCGAGGCCGCATGAACGGAGCTTTCCTATTGGCAAAACAAGCCTTGTGCCATCAGTTTCCTAATTTCTAGGTTGACACACAGCATACTCGGAGGACCAGAGCTTCCTGGCTCTATGCAGTGTACTGTTACCGAAACGGGTGCTGTAGCAGGTCCCTAAGAGTCTTGAGAAGCTTACGACCGTGAAACTGAAGCAGAACAGTGAAGAAGGCCTCATGGAGCTGTTCCACGCCTCCCATTTGGCAAGGCCAAAAAGGGCCTTCCTTCGAGGCCAGGGCTCACGTTGACTTTCACTTTAGGTATAGAGCAGAGCAGGGTAGCTTCCAAATAGGAACTGGAAGCACAAGGTTTCTTACCGGAAAACTCAATATCTTCTCAGAACCATGCCGGCAGTGACTAAAACCCGGGCAACAACAATGCTTTTCAGGTATATTCGAGGCCGCATGAACGGAGCTTTCAGAATGGGCAAACAAGCCTTGTGCCATCAGTCTCCAATTTGAAAGTTCATATGCGGCATACACGCAGGACCAAAGCTTCCTGGCTCTAGGCAGTTTTCTGATACCGAAACGGGTGCAGAAGCAAGGTCTCTAGGAATCTTGGAAAGCTTACTACCGTTAAACTAAAACAGAACAGCGTTCGAGGACTCATGAAGCTGCTGCATACCTCCCGTTTTGTAAGGATATTCAGGGCCTTACATCGAGGCTAGTGCTCCCCTTGACTTTCATTTAGTTATGGAGCAGAGCAGGGTGAGCTTCCAACTAGGAACTGGAAGCACAAGGTTTCTTTCAGGAAAACTCATTTTCTTCGCAGAAGCAGGCAGGCAGTGACTAAATCCCCGGCAACAACCATGCTATTCAGGTATTTTCGAGGCCGCATGAACAGAGCTTTCCTAATGGCTAAACAAGCCTTGTGCCATCAGTCTCCAATTTCTAGGTTGACACACAGCATACACGGAGGACCAGAGCTTCCTGGTTCTATGCACTGTTCTGTTACCGAAACGGGTGTTGAAGTAAGGTTCCTAGGAGTCTTGGAAAGCTTACTAACGTTAAACTAAAGCAGAACAGCGTTGAAGGCCTCAAGGAGCTTCTGCATGCTTCCCGTTTTGAAAGGATATTCAGGGCCTTACATCGAGGCTAGTGCTCCCCTTGACTTTCACTTTAGTTATACAGCAGAGTAGGGTGAGTTTCCAACTAGGAACTGAAAGCACAAGGTTTCTTTCGGGAAAATCATTTTCTTAGCAGAAGCAGGCAGGCAGTGACTAAATCCCCGGCAACAACAATGCTTTTCAGGTATCTTCGAGGCCGCATGAACGGAGCTTTCCTAATGGGAAAACAAGCCTTGTGCCATCAGTCTCCAATTTCTAGGTTGACACGCAGCATACACGGAGGACCAGAGCTTCCTGGCTCTTTGCAGTGAACTGTTACCGAAACGGGTTTTGTAGCACGTCCCTAAGCGTCTTGAAAATCTTACGACCGTGAAACTGAAGCAGAACAGTGAAGAAGGTCTCATGGAGCTGTTCCACGCCTCCCGTTTGGCAAGGCAAAAAAGGGCCTTCCTTCTAGGTCCGGGCTCACTTTGACTTTCACTTTAGGAACAGAGCAGAGCAGGGTGAGCTTCCAAATAGGAACTGGAAGCACAAGGTTTCTTTCAGGAAAACTCATTTTCTTTGCAGAAGCAGGCAGGCAGTGACTAAATCCCTGGCAACAACAATGCTTTTCAGGTATCTTAGAGGCCGCATGAACGGAGCTTTCCTATTGGCAAAACAAGCCTTGTGCCATCAGTTTCCTAATTTCTAGGTTGACACACAGCATACTCGGAGGACCAGAGCTTCCTGGCTCTATGCAGTGTACTGTTACCGAAACGGGTGCTGTAGCAGGTCCCTAAGAGTCTTGAGAAGCTTACGACCGTGAAACTGAAGCAGAACAGTGAAGAAGGCCTCATGGAGCTGTTCCACACCTCCCGTTTGGCAAGGCCAAAAAGGGCCTTCCTTCTAGGTCAGGACTCACGTTGACTTTCACTTTAGGTATAGAGCAGAGCAGGGTGAGCTTCCAAATAGGAACTGGAAGCACAAGGTTTCTTACCGGAAAACTCAATATCTTCTCAGAACCATGCCGGCAGTGACTAAAACCCGGGCAAGAACAATGCTTTTCAGGTATATTCGAGGCCGCATGAACGGAGCTTTCAGAATGGGCAAACAAGCCTTGTGCGATCAGTCTCCAATTTGTAAGTTCATATGCGGCATACACGCAGGACCACAGCTTCCTGGCTCTAGGCAGTTTTCTGACACACAAACGGGTGCTGAAGCAAGGTCTCTAGGAGTCTTGGAAAGCTTACTACCGTTAAACTAAAGCAGAAAAGCGTTCAAGGCCTCATGAAGCTGCTGCATACCTCCCGTTTTGTAAGGATATTCAGGGCCTTACATCGAGGCTAGTGCTCCCCTTGACTTTCATTTAGTTACGGAGCAGAGCAGGGTGAGCTTCCAACTAGGATCTGGAAGCACAAGGTTTCTTTCAGGAAAACTCATTTTCTTCGCAGAAGCAGGCAGGCAGTGACTAAATCCCCGGCAACAACAATGCTTTTCAGGTATCTTCGAGGCCGCATGAACGGAGCTTTCCTAATGGGAAAACAAGCCTTGTGCCATCAGTCTCCAATTTCTAGGTTGACACCCAGCATACACGGAGGACCAGAGCTTCCTGGCTCTATGCAGTGTACTGTTACGGAAACGCGTGCTGTAGCAGGTCCCTAAGCGTCTTGAAAATCTTACGACCGTGAAACTGAAGCAGAACAGTGAAGAAGGCCTCATGGAGCTGCTCCACGCCTCCCGTTTGGCAAGGCAAAAAAGGGCCTTCTTCTAGGTCAGGGCTCACTTTGACTTTCACTTTAGGAACAGAGCAGAGCAGGGTGAGCTTCCAAATAGGAACTGGAAGCACAAGGTTTCTTTCAGGAAAACTCATTTTCATCGCAGAAGCAGGCAGGCAGTGACTAAATCCCCGGCAAAAACAATGCTATTCAGGTATCTTCGAGGCCGCATGAACGGAGCTTTCCTAATGGCTAAACAAGCCTTGTGCCATCAGTCTCCAATTTCTAGGTTGACACGCAGCATACACGGACGACCAGAGCTTCCTGGTTCTATGCACTGTTCTGTTACCGAAACGGGTGTTGAAGTAAGGTTCCTAGGAGTCTTGGAAAGCTTACTAACGTTAAACTAAAGCAGAACAGCGTTGAAGGCCTCAAGGAGCTGCTGCATGCTTCCCGTTTTGTAAGGATATTCAGGGCCTTACATCGAGGCTAGTGCTCCCCTTGACTTTCACTTTAGTTATAAAGCAGAGTAGGGTGAGCTTCCAACTAGGAACTGGAAGCACAAGGTTTCTTTCGGGAAAACTCATTTTCTTAGCAGAAGCAGGCAGGCAGTGACTAAATCCCCGGCAACAACAATGCTTTTCAGGTATCTTCGAGGCCACATGAACGGAGCTTTCCTAATGCGAAAACAAGCCTTGTGCCATCAGTCTCCAATTTCTAGGTTGACAGGCAGCATGCACGGAGGACCAGAGCTTCCTGGCTCTTTGCAGTGGACTGTTACCGAAACGGGTGCTGTAGCAGGTCCCTAAGAGTCTTGAAAAGCTTACTACAGTGAAACTGAAGCAGAACACTGCAGAAGGCCTCATGGAGCTGCTCCACGCCTCTCGTTTGGCAAGGCAAATCAGGGCCTTCCTTAGAGGCCAGGGATCACGTTGACTTTCACTTTAGGTATAGAGCAGAGCAGGGTGAGCTTCCAAATAGGAACTGGAAGCACAAGGTTTCTTACCGGAAAACTAAATATCTTCTCAGAACCATGCCGGCAGTGACTAAAACCATGGCAACAACAATGCTTTTCAGGTATATTCGAGGCCGCATGAACGGAGCTTTCAGAATGGGAAAACAAGCCTTGTGCGATCAGTCTCCAATTTGTAAGTTCATATGCGGCATACACGCAGGACCACAGCTTCCTGGCTCTAGGCAGTTTTCTGACACCCAAACGGGTGCTGAAGCAAGGTCTCTAGGAGTCTTGGAAAGCTTACTACCGTTAAACTAAAGCAGAACAGCGTTCAAGGCCTCATGAAGCTGCTGCATACCTCCCGTTTTGTAAGGATATTCAGGGCCTTACATCGAGACTAGTGCTCCCCTTGACTTTCATTTAGTTACGGAGCAGAGCAGGGTGAGCTTCCAACTAGGATCTGGAAGCACAAGGTTTCTTTCAGGAAAACTCATTTTCTTCGCAGAAGCAGGCAGGCAGAGACTAAATCCCCGGCAACAACAATGCTATTCAGGTATTTTCGAGGCCACATGAACAGAGCTTTCCTAATGGCTAAACAAGCCTTGTGCCATCAGTCTCCAATTTCTAGGTTGACACACAGCATACACGGAGGACCAGAGCTTCCTGGTTCTATGCACTGTTCTGTTACCGAAACGGGTGTTGAAGTAAGGTTCCTAGGAGTCTTGGAAAGCTTACTAACGTTAAACTAAAGCAGAACAGCGTTGAAGGCCTCAAGGAGCTGCTGCATGCTTCCCGTTTTGTAAGGATATTCAGGGCCTTACATCGAGGCTAGTGCTCCCCTTGACTTTCACTTTAGTTATACAGCAGAGTAGGGTGAGCTTCCAACTAGGAACTGGAAGCACAAGGTTTCTTTCGGGAAAATCATTTTCTTATCAGAAGCAGGCAGGCAGTGACTAAATCCCCGGCAACAACAATGCTTTTCAGGTATCTTCGAGGCCGCATGAACGGAGCTTTCCTAATGGGAAAACAAGCCTTGTGCCATCAGTCTCCAATTTCTAGGTTGACACCCAGCATACACGGAGGACCAGAGCTTCCTGGCCCTATGCAGTGTACTGTTACGGAAACGCGTGCTGTAGCACGTCCCTAAGCGTCTTGAAAAATCTTACGACCGTGAAACTGAAGCAGACCAGTGACGAAGGCCTCATGGAGCTGCTCCACGCCTCCCGTTTGGCAAGGCAAAAAAGGGCCTTCCTTCTAGGTCAGGGCTCACTTTGACTTTCACTTTAGGAACAGAGCAGAGCAGGGTGAGCTTCCAAATAGGAACTGGAAGCACAAGGTTTCTTTCAGGAAAACTCATTTTCTTTGCAGAAGCAGGCAGGCAGTGACTAAATCCCTGGCAACAACAATGCTTTTCAGGTATCTTCGAGGCCGCATGAACGGAGCTTTTCTATTGGCAAAACAAGCCTTGTGCCATCAGTTTCCTAATTTCTAGGTTGACACACAGCATACTCGGAGGACCAGAGCTTCCTGGCTCTATGCAGTGTACTGTTACCGAAACGGGTGCTGTAGCAGGTCCCTAAGAGTCTTGAGAAGCTTACGACCGTGAAACTGAAGCAGAACAGTGAAGAAGGCCTCATGGAGCTGTTCCACGCCTCCCGTTTGGCAAGGCCAAAAAGGGCCTTCCTTCTAGGTCAGGACTCACGTTGACTTTCACTTTAGGTATAGAGCAGAGGAGGGTGAGCTTCCAAATAGGAACTGGAAGCACAAGGTTTCTTACCGGAAAACTCAATATCTTCTCAGAACCATGCCGACAGTGACTAAAACCCGGGCAAGAACAATGCTTTTCAGGTATATTCGAGGCCGCATGAACGGAGCTTTCAGAATGGGCAAACAAGCCTTGTGCGATCAGTCTCCAATTTGTAAGTTCATATGCGGCATACACGCAGGACCACAGCTTCCTGGCTCTAGGCAGTTTTCTGACACCCAAACGGGTGCTGAAGCAAGGTCTCTAGGAGTCTTGGAAAGCTTACTACCGTTAAACTAAAGCAGAACAGCGTTGAAGGCCTCAAGGAGCTGCTGCATGCTTCCCGTTTTGTAAGGATATTCAGGGCCTTACATCGAGGCAAGTGCTCCCCTTGACTTTCACTTTAGTTATACAGCAGAGTAGGGTGAGCTTCCAACTAGGAACTGGAAGCACAAGGTTTCTTTCGGGAAAAGTCATTTTCTTAGCAGAAGCAGGCAGGCAGTGACTAAATCCCCGGCAACAACAATGCTTTTCAGGTATCTTCGAGGCCACATGAACGAAGCTTTTCTAATGGGAAAACAAGCCTTGTGCCATCAGTCTCCAATTTCTAGGTTGACACGCAGCATACACGGAGGACCAGAGCTTCCTGGCTCTTTGCAGTGAACTGTTACCGAAACGGGTGCTGTAGCAGGTCCCTAAGAGTCTTGAAAAGCTTACCACCGTGAAACTGAAGCAGAACAGTGAAGAAGGCCTCATGGAGCTGCTCCACGCCTCTCGTTTGGCAAGGCAAATCAGGGCCTTCCTTCAAGGCCAGGGCTCACGTTGACTTTGACTTTTGGTATAGAGCAGAGCAGGGTGAGCTTCCAAATAGGAACTGGAAGCACAAGGTTTCTTACCGGAAAACTCAATATCTTCTCAGAACCATGCCGGCAGTGACTAAAACAAGGGCAAGAACAATAGTTTTCAGGTATATTCGAGGCCGCATGAACGGAGCTTTCAGAATGGGCAAACAAGCCTTGTGCGATCAGTCTCCAATTTGTAAGTTCATATGCGGCATACACGCAGGACCACAGCTTCCTGGCTCTAGGCAGTTTTCTGACACCCAAACGGGTGCTGAAGCAAGGTCTCTAGGAGTCTTGGAAAGCTTACTACCGTTAAACTAAAGCAGAAAAGCGTTCAAGGCCTCATGAAGCTGCTGCATACCTCCCGTTTTGTAAGGATATTCAGGGCCTTACATCGAGGCTAGTGCTCCCCTTGACTTTCATTTAGTTACGGAGCAGAGCAGGGTGAGCTTCCAACTAGGATCTGGAAGCACAAGGTTTCTTTCAGGAAAACTCATTTTCTTCGCAGAAGCAGGCAGGCAGTGACTAAATCCCCGGCAACAACAATGCTTTTCAGGTATCTTCGAGGCCGCATGAACGGAGCTTTCCTAATGGGAAAACAAGCCTTGTGCCATCAGTCTCCAATTTCTAGGTTGACACCCAGCATACACGGAGGACCAGAGCTTCCTGGCTCTATGCAGTGTACTGTTACGGAAACGCATGCTGTAGCAGGTCCCTAAGCGTCTTGAAAATCTTACGACCGTGAAACTGAAGCAGAACAGTGAAGAAGGCCTCATGGAGCTGCTCCACGCCTCCCGTTTGGCAAGGCAAAAAAGGGCCTTCTTCTAGGTCAGGGCTCACTTTGACTTTCACTTTAGGAACAGAGCAAAGCAGGGTGAGCTTCCAACTAGGAACTGGAAGCACAAGGTTTCTTTCAGGAAAACTCATTTTCTTCGCAGAAGCAGGCAGGCAGTGACTAAATCCCCGGCAAAAACAATGCTATTCAGGTAACTTCGAGGCCGCATGAACGGAGCTTTCCTAATGGCTAAACAAGCCTTGTGCCATCAGTCTCCAATTTCTAGGTTGACACGCAGCATACACGGAGGACCAGAGCTTCCTGGTTCTATGCACTGTTCTGTTACCGAAACGGGTGTTGAAGTAAGGTTCCTAGGAGTCTTGGAAAGCTTACTAACGTTAAACTAAAGCAGAACAGCGTTGAAGGCCTCAAGGAGCTGCTGCATGCTTCCCGTTTTGTAAGGATATTCAGGGCCTTACATCGAGGCTAGTGCTCCCCTTGACTTTCACTTTAGTTATACAGCAGAGTAGGGTGAGTTTCCAACTAGGAACTGGAAGCACAAGGCTTCTTTCGGGAAAATCATTTTCTTAGCAGAAGCAGGCAGGCAGTGACTAAATCCCCGGCAACAACAATGCTTTTCAGGTATCTTCGAGGCCGCATGAACGGAGCTTTCCTAATGGGAAAACAAGCCTTGTGCCATCAGTCTCCAATTTCTAGGTTGACACCCAGCATACACGGAGGACCAGAGCTTCTTGGCTCTATGCAGTGTACTGTTACGGAAACGGGTGCTGTAGCAGGTCCCTAAGCGTATTGAAAATCTTACGACCGTGAAACTGAAGCAGAACACTGAAGAAGGCCTTATGGAGCTGCTCCACGCCTCCCGTTTGGCAAGGCAAAAAAGGGCCTTCCTTCTAAGTCAGGGATCACTTTTACTTTCACTTTAGGAACAGAGCAGAGCAGGGTGAGCTTCCAAATAGGAACTGGAAGCACAAGGTTTCTTTCAGGAAAACTCATTTTCTTTGCAGAAGCAGGCAGGCAGTGACTAAATCCCTGGCAACAACAATGCTTTTCAGATATCTTCGAGGCCGCATGAACGGAGCTTTCCTATTGGCAAAACAAGCCTTGTGCCATCAGTTTCCTAATTTCTAGGTTGACACACAGCATACTCGGAGGACCAGAGCTTCCTGGCTCTATGCAGTGTACTGTTACCGAAACGGGTGCTGTAGCAGGTCCCTAAGAGTCTTGAGAAGCTTACGACCGTGAAACTGAAGCAGAACAGTGAAGAAGGCCTCATGGAGCTGTTCCACGCCTCCCATTTGGCAAGGCCAAAAAGGGCCTTCCTTCGAGGCCAGGGCTCACGTTGACTTTGACTTTAGGTATAGAGCAGAGCAGGGTGAGCTTCCAAATAGGAACTGGAAGCACAAGGTTTCTTACCGGAAAACTCAATATCTTCTCAGAACCATGCCGGCAGTGACTAAAACCCGGGCAAGAACAATGCTTTTCAGGTATATTCGAGGCCGCATGAACGGAGCTTTCAGAATGGGCAAACAAGCCTTGTGCCATCAGTCTCCAATTTGTAAGTTCATATGCGGCATACACGCAGGACCAAAGCTTCCTGGCTCTAGGCAGTTTTCTGATACCGAAACGGGTGCAGAAGCAAGGTCTCTAGGAATCTTGGAAAGCTTACTACCGTTAAACTAAAACAGAACAGCGTTCAAGGACTCATGAAGCTGCTGCATACCTCCCGTTTTGTAAGGATATTCAGGGCCTTACATCGAGGCTAGTGCTCCCCTTGACTTTCATTTAGTTATGGAGCAGAGCAGGGTGAGCTTCCAACTAGGAACTGGAAGCACAAGGTTTCTTTCGGAAAAAGTCATTTTCTTAGCAGAAGCAGGCAGGCAGTGACTAAATCCCCGGCAACAACAATGCTTTTCAGGTAACTTCGAGGCCGCATGAACGGAGCTTTCCTAATGGGAAAACAAGCCTTGTGCCATCAGTCTCCAATTTCTAGGTTGACACGCAGCATACACGGAGGACCAGAGCTTCCTGGCTCTTTGCAGTGAACTGTTACCGAAACGGGTTTTGTAGCACGTCCCTAAGCGTCTTGAAAATCTTACGACCGTGAAACTGAAGCAGAACAGTGAAGAAGGTCTCATGGAGCTGTTCCACGCCTCCCGTTTGGCAAGGCAAAAAAGGGCCTTCCTTCTAGGTCCGGGCTCACTTTGACTTTCACTTTAGGAACAGAGCAGAGCAGGGTGAGCTTCCAACTAGGAACTGGAAGCACAAGGTTTCTTTCAGGAAAACTCATTTTCTTCGCAGAAGCAGGCAGGCAGTGACTAAATCCCCGGAAAAAACAATGCTATTCAGGTATCTTCGAGGCCGCATGAACGGAGCTTTCCTAATGGCTAAACAAGCCTTGTGCCATCAGTCTCCAATTTCTAGGTTGACACGCAGCATACACGGAGGACCAGAGCTTCCTGGTTCTATGCACTGTTCTGTTACCGAAACGGGTGTTGAAGTAAGGTTCCTAGGAGTCTTGGAAAGCTTACTAACGTTAAACTAAAGCAGAACAGCGTTGAAGGCCTCAAGGAGCTGCTGCATGCTTCCCGTTTTGTAAGGATATTCAGGGCCTTACATCGAGGCTAGTGCTCCCCTTGACTTTCACTTTAGTTATACAGCAGAGTAGGGTGAGTTTCCAACTAGGAACTGGAAGCACAAGGTTTCTTTCAGGAAAACTCATTTTCTTTGCAGAAGCAGGCAGGCAGTGACTAAATCCCTGGCAACAACAATGCTTTTCAGGTATCTTCGAGGCCGCATGAACGGAGCTTTCCTATTGGCAAAACAAGCCTTGTGCCATCAGTTTCCTAATTTCTAGGTTGACAGGCAGCATACACTGAGGACCAGAGCTTCCTGGCTCTATGCAGTGTACTGTTACCGAAACGGGTGCTGTAACAGGTCCCTAAGAGTCTTGAGAAGCTTACGACCGTGAAACTGAAGCAGAACAGTGAAGAAGGCCTGATGGAGCTGTTCTACGCCTCCCGTTTGGCAAGGCCAGAAAGGGCCTTCCTTCGAGGCCAGGGCTCACGTTGACTTTCACTTTAGGTATAGAGCAGAGCAGGGTGAGCTTCCAAATAGGAACTGGAAGCACAAGGTTTCTTACCGGAAAACTCAATATCTTCTCAGAACCATGCCGGCAGTGACTTAAACCCGGGCAACAACAATGCTTTTTAGGTATATTCGAGGCCGCATGAACGGAGCTTTCAGAATGGGCAAACAAGCCTTGTGCCATCAGTCTCCAATTTGTAAGTTCATATGCGGCATACAAGCAGGACCAAAGCTTCCTGGCTCTAGGCAGTTTTCTGACACCCAAACGGGTGCTGAAGCAAGGTCTCTAGGAGTCTTGGAAAGCTTACTACCGTTAAACTAAAGCAGAACAGCGTTCAAGGCCTCATGAAGCTGCTGCATACCTCCCGTTTTGTAAGGATATTCAGGGCCTTACATCGAGGCTAGTGCTCCCCTTGACTTTCATTTAGTTATGGAGCAGAGCAGGGTGAGCTTCCAACTAGGAACTGGAAGCACAAGGTTTCTTTCAGGGAAACTCATTGTCTAGGCAGAAGCAGGCAGGCAGTGACTAAATCCCCGGCAACAACCATGCTATTCAGGTATTTTCGAGGCCGCATGAACGGAGATTTCCTAATGGCTAAACAAGCCTTGTGCCATCAGTCTCCAATTTCTAGGTTGACACGCAGCATACACGGAGGACCAGAGCTTCCTGGTTCTATGCACTGTTCTGTTACCGAAACGGGTGTTGAAGTAAGGTTCCTAGGAGTCTTGGAAAGCTTACTAACGTTAAACTAAACCAGAACAGCGTTGAAGGCCTCAAGGAGCTGCTGCATGCTTCCCGTTTTGTAAGGATATTCAGGGCCTTACATCGACGCTAGTGCTCCCCTTGACTTTCACTTTAGTTATACAGGAGAGTAGGGTGAGCTTCCAACTACGAACTGGAAGCACAAGGTTTCTTTCGGGAAAAGTCATTTTCTTAGCAGAAGCAGGCAGGCAGTGACTAATTCCCCGGCAACAACAATGCTTTTCAGGTATCATCGAGGCCGCATGAACGGAGCTTTCCTAATGGGAAAACAAGCCTTGTGCCATCAGTCTCCAATTTCTAGGTTGACACGCAGCATACACGGAGGACCAGAGCTTCTTGGCTCTTTGCAGTGAACTGTTACCGAAACGGGTGCTGTAGCACGTCCCTAAGCGTCTTGAAAATCTTACGACCGTGAAACTGAAGCAGAACAGTGAAGAAGGCCTCATGGAGCTGCTCCAAGCCTCCCGTTTGGCAAGGCAAAAAAGGGCCTTCCTTCTAGGTCCGGGCTCACTTTGACTTTCACTTTAGGAACAGAGCAGAGCAGGGTGAGCTTCCAAATAGGAACTGGAAGCACAAGGTTTCTTTCAGGAAAACTCATTTTCTTTGCAGAAGCAGGCAGGCAGTGACTAAATCCCTGGCAACAACAATGCTTTTCAGGTATCTTCGAGGCCGCATGAACGGAGCTTTCCTATTGGCAAAACAAGCCTTGTGCCATCAGTTTCCTAATTTCTAGGTTGACACACAGCATACTCGGAGGACCAGAGCTTCCTGGCTCTATGCAGTGTACTGTTACCGAAACGGGTGCTGTAGCAGGTCCCTAAGAGTCTTGAGAAGCTTACCACCGTGAAACTGAAGCAGAACAGTGAAGAAGGCCTCATGGAGCTGTTCCACGCCTCCCATTTGGCAAGGCCAAAAAGGGCCTTCCTTCGAGGCCAGGGCTCACGTTGACTTTCACTTTAGGTATAGAGCAGAGCAGGGTGAGCTTCCAAATAGGAACTGGAAGCACAAGGTTTCTTACCGGAAATCTCAATATCTTCTCAGAACCATGCCGGCAGTGACTAAAACCCGGGCAACAACAATGCTTTTCAGGTATATTCGAGGCCGCATGAACGGAGCTTTCAGAATGGGCAAACAAGCCTTGTGCGATCAGTCTCCAATTTGTAAGTTCATATGCGGCATAAACGCAGGACCACAGCTTCCTGGCTCTAGGCAGTTTTCTGACACCCAAACGGGTGCTGAAGCAAGGTCTCTAGGAGTCTTGGAAAGCTTACTACCGTTAAACTAAAGCAGAACAGCGTTCAAGGCCCCATGAAGCTGCTGCATACCTCCCGTTTTGTAAGGATATTCAGGGCCTTACATCGAGGCTAGTGCTCCCCTTGACTTTCATTTAGTTACGGAGCAGAGCAGGGTGAGCTTCCAACTAGGATCTGGAAGCACAAGGTTTCTTTCAGGAAAACTCATTTTCTTCGCAGAAGCAGGCAGGCAGTGACTAAATCCCCGGCAACAACAGTGCTATTCAAATATTTTCGAGGCCGCATGAACCGAGCTTTCCTAATGGCTAAACAAGCCTTGTGCCATCAGTCTCCAATTTCTAGGTTGACACGCAGCATACATGGAGGACCAGAGCTTCCTGGTTCTATGCACTGTTCTGTTTCCGAAACGGGTGTTGAAGTAAGGTTCCTAGGAGTCTTGGAAAGCTTACTAACGTTAAACTAAAGCAGAACAGCGTTGAAGGCCTCAAGGAGCTGCTGCATGCTTCCCGTTTTGTAAGGATATTCAGGGCCTTACATCGAGGCTAGTGCTCCCCTTGACTTTCACTTTAGTTATACAGCAGAGTAGGGTGAGCTTCCAACTAGGAACTGGAAGCACAAGGTTTCTTTCGGGAAAAGTCATTTTCTTAGCAGAAGCAGGCAGGCAGTGACTAAATCCCCGGCAACAACAATGCTTTTCAGGTATCTTCGAGGCCGCATGAACGGAGCTTTCCTAATGGGAAAAGAAGCCTTGTGCCATCAGTCTCCAATTTCTAGGTTGACACCCAGCATACACGGAGGACCAGAGCTTCCTGGCCCTATGCAGTGTACTGTTACGGAAACGCGTGCTGTAGCACGTCCCTAAGCGTCTTGAAAAATCTTACGACCGTGAAACTGAAGCAGAACAGTGACGAAGGCCTCATGGAGCTGCTCCACGCCTCCCGTTTGGCAAGGCAAAAAAGGGCCTTCCTTCTAGGTCAGGGCTCACTTTGACTTTCACTTTAGGAACAGAGCAGAGCAGGGTGAGCTTCCAAATAGGAACTGGAAGCACAAGGTTTCTTTCAGGAAAACTCATTTTCTTTGCAGAAGCAGGCAGGCAGTGACTAAATCCCTGGCAACAACAATGCTTTTCAGGTATCTTCGAGGCCGCATGAACGGAGCTTTCCTATTGGCAAAACAAGCCTTGTGCCATCAGTTTCCTAATTTCTAGGTTGACACACAGCATACTCGGAGGACCCGAGCTTCCTGGCTCTATGCAGTGTACTGTTACCGAAACGGGTGCTGTAGCAGGGCCCTAAGAGTCTTGAGAAGCTTACGACCGTGAAACTGAAGCAGAACAGTGAAGAAGGCCTCATGGAGCTGTTCCACGCCTCCCATTTGGCAAGGCCAAAAAGGGCCTTCCTTCGAGGCCAGGGCTCACGTTGACTTTCACTTTAGGTATAGAGCAGAGCAGGGTGAGCTTCCAAATAGGAACTGGAAGCACAAGGTTTCTTACCGGAAAACTCAATATCTTCTCAGAACCATGCCGGCAGTGACTAAAACCCGGGCAACAACAATGCTTTTCAGGTATATTCGAGGCCGCATGAACGGAGCTTTCAGAATGGGCAAACAAGCCTTGTGCCATCAGTCTCCAATTTGTAAGTTCATATGCGGCATACACGCAGGACCAAAGCTTCCTGGCTCTAGGCAGTTTTCTGATACCGAAACGGGTGCAGAAGCAAGGTCTCTAGGAATCTTGGAAAGCTTACTACCGTTAAACTAAAACAGAACAGCGTTCAAGGACTCATGAAGCTGCTGCATACCTCCCGTTTTGTAAGGATATTCAGGGCCTTACATCGAGGCTAGTGCTCCCCTTGACTTTCATTTAGTTATGGAGCAGAGCAGGGTGAGCTTCCAACTAGGAACTGGAAGCACAAGGTTTCTTTCAGGAAAACTCATTTTCTTCGCAGAAGCAGGCAGGCAGTGACTAAATCCCCGGAAAAAACAATGCTATTCAGGTATCTTCGAGGCCGCATGAACGGAGCTTTCCTAATGGCTAAACAAGCCTTGTGCCATCAGTCTCCAATTTCTATGTTGACACGCAGCATACACGGAGGACCAGAGCTTCCTGGTTCTATGCACTGTTCTGTTACCGAAACGGGTGTTGAAGTAAGGTTCCTAGGAGTCTTGGAAAGCTTACTAACGTTAAACTAAAGCAGAACAGCTTTGAAGGCCTCAAGGAGCTGCTGCATGATTCCCGTTTTGTAAGGATATTCAGGGCCTTACATCGAGGCTAGTGCTCCCCTTGACTTTCACTTTAGTTATACAGCAGAGTAGGGTGAGCTTCCAACTAGGAACTGGAAGCACAAGGTTTCTTTCGGGAAAACTCATTTTCTTAGCAGAAGCAGGCAAGCAGTGACTAAATCCCCGGCAACAACAATGCTTTTCAGGTATCTTCGAGGCCACATGAACGGAGCTTTCCTAATGCGAAAACAAGCCTTGTGCCATCAGTCTCCAATTTCTAGGTTGACAGGCAGCATGCACGGAGGACCAGAGCTTCCTGGCTCTTTGCAGTGGACTGTTACCGAAACGGGTGCTGTAGCAGGTCCCTAAGAGTCTTGAAAAGCTTACTACAGTGAAACTGAAGCAGAACACTGCAGAAGGCCTCATGGAGCTGCTCAACGCCTCTCGTTTGGCAAGGCAAATCAGGGCCTTCCTTAGAGGCCAGGGATCACGTTGACTTTCACTTTAGGTATAGAGCAGAGCAGGGTGAGCTTCCAAATAGGAACTGGAAGCACAAGGTTTCTTACCGGAAAACTCAATATCTTCTCAGAACCATGCCAGCAGTGACTAAAACCCGGGCAAGAACAATGCTTTTCAGGTATATTCGAGGCCGCATGAACGGAGCTTTCAGAATGGGCAAAGAAGCCTTGTGCGATCAGTCTCCAATTTGTAAGTTCATATGCGGCATACACGCAGGACCACAGCTTCCTGGCTCTAGGCAGTTTTCTGACACCCAAACGGGTGCTGATGCAAGGTCTCTAGGAGTCTTGGAAAGCTTACTACCGTTAAACTAAAGCAGAACAGCGTTCAAGGCCTCATGAAGCTGCTGCATACCTCCCGTTTTGTAAGGATATTCAGGGCCTTACATCGAGGCTAGTGCTCCCCTTGACTTTCATTTAGTTACGGAGAAGAGCAGGGTGAGCTTCCAACTAGGAACTGGAAGCACAAGGTTTCTTTCAGGGAAACTCATTGTCTAGGCAGAAGCAGGCAGGCAGTGACTAAATCCCCGGCAACAACCATGCTATTCAGGTATTTTCGAGGCCGCATGAACGGAGATTTCCTAATGGCTAAACAAGCCTTGTGCCATCAGTCTCCAATTTCTAGGTTGACACGCAGCATACACGGAGGACCAGAGCTTCCTGGTTCTATGCACTGTTCTGTTTCCGAAACGGGTGTTGAAGTAAGGTTCCTAGGAGTCTTGGAAAGCTTACTAACGTTAAACTAAAGCAGAACAGCGTTGAAGGCCTCAAGGAGCTGCTGCATGCTTCCCGTTTTGTAAGGATATTCAGGGCCTTACATCGAGGCTAGTGCTCCCCTTGACTTTCACTTTAGTTATACAGCAGAGTAGGGTGAGCTTCCAACTAGGAACTGGAAGCACAAGGTTTCTTTCGGGAAAAGTCATTTTCTTAGCAGAAGCAGGCAGGCAGTGACTAAATCCCCGGCAACAACAATGCTTTTCAGGTATCTTCGAGGCCACATGAACGGAGCTTTTCTAATGGGAAAACAAGCCTTGTGCCATCAGTCTCCAATTTCTAGGTTGACACGCAGCATACACGGAGGACCAGAGCTTCCTGGCTCTTTGCAGTGAACTGTTACCGAAACGGGTGCTGTAGCAGGTCCCTAAGAGTCTTGAAAAGCTTACCACTGTGAAACTGAAGCAGAACAGTGAAGAAGGCCTCATGGAGCTGCTCCACGCCTCTCGTTTGGCAAGGCAAATCAGGGCCTTCCTTCGAGGCCAGGGCTCACGTTGACTTTCACTTTAGGAACAGAGCAGAGCAGGGTGAGCTTCCAAATAGGAACTGGAAGCACAAGGTTTCTTTCAGGAAAACTCATTTTCTTTGCAGAAGCAGGCAGGCAGTGACTAAATCCCTGGCAACAACAATGCTTTTCAGGTATCTTCGAGGCCGCATGAACGGAGCTTTCCTATTGGCAAACAAGCCTTGTGCCATCAGTTTCCTAATTTCTAGGTTGACACACAGCATATTCGGAGGACCAGAGCTTCCTGGCTCTATGCAGTGTACTGTTACCGAAACGGGTGCTGTAGCAGGGCCCTAAGAGTCTTGAGAAGCTTACGACCGTGAAACTGAAGCAGAACAGTGAAGAAGGCCTCATGGAGCTGTTCCACGCCTCCCATTTGGCAAGGCCAAAAAGGGCCTTCCTTCGAGGCCAGGGCTCACGTTGACTTTCACTTTAGGTATAGAGCAGAGCAGGGTGAGCTTCCAAATAGGAACTGGAAGCACAAGGTTTCTTACCGGAAAACTCAATATCTTCTCAGAACCATGCCGGCAGTGACTAAAACCCGGGCAACAACAATGCTTTTCAGGTATATTCGAGGCCGCATGAACGGAGCTTTCAGAATGGGCAAACAAGCCTTGTGCCATCAGTCTCCAATTTGTAAGTTCATATGCGGCATACACGCAGGACCAAAGCTTCCTGGCTCTAGGCAGTTTTCTGATACCGAAACGGGTGCAGAAGCAAGGTCTCTAGGAATCTTGGAAAGCTTACTACCGTTAAACTAAAACAGAACAGCGTTCAAGGACTCATGAAGCTGCTGCATACCTCCCGTTTTGTAAGGATATTCAGGGCCTTACATCGAGGCTAGTGCTCCCCTTGACTTTCATTTAGTTATGGAGCAGAGCAGGGTGAGCTTCCAACTAGGAACTGGAAGCACAAGGTTTCTTTCAGGAAAACTCATTTTCTTCGCAGAAGCAGGCAGGCAGTGACTAAATCCCTGGAAAAAACAATGCTATTCAGGTATCTTCGAGGCCGCATGAACGGAACTTTCCTAATGGCTAAACAAGCCTTGTGCCATCAGTCTCCAATTTCTATGTTGACACGCAGCATACACGGAGGACCAGAGCTTCCTGGTTCTATGCACTGTTCTGTTACCGAAACGGGTGTTGAAGTAAGGTTCCTAGGAGTCTTGGAAAGCTTACTAACGTTAAACTAAAGCAGAACAGCGTTGAAGGCCTCAAGGAGCTGCTGCATGCTTCCCGTTTTGTAAGGATATTCAAGGCCTTACATCGAGGCTAGTGCTCCCCTTGACTTTCACTTTAGTTATACAGCAGAGTAGGGTGAGCTTCCAACTAGGAACTGGAAGCACAAGGTTTCTTTCGGGAAAACTCATTTTCTTAGCAGAAGCAGGCAGGCAGTGACTAAATCTCCGGCAACAACAATGCTTTTCAGGTATCTTCGAGGCCGCATGAACGGAGCTTTCCTAATGCGAAAACAAGCCTTGTGCCATCAGTCTCCAATTTCTAGGCTGACAGGCAGCATGCACGGAGGACCAGAGCCTCCTGGCTCTTTGCAGTGGACTGTTACCGAAACGGGTGCTGTAGCAGGTCCCTAAGAGTCTTGAAAAGCTTACTACAGTGAAGCTGAAGCAGAACACTGCAGAAGGCCTCATGGAGCTGCTCAACGCCTCTCGTTTGGCAAGGCAAATCAGGGCCTTCCTTAGAGGCCAGGGCTCACGTTGACTTTCACTTTAGGTATAGAGCAGAGCAGGGTGAGCTTCCAAATAGGAACTGGAAGCACAAGGTTTCTTACCGGAAAACTCAATATCTTCTCAGAACCATGCCGGCAGTGACTAAAACCCTGGCAACAACAATGCTTTTCAGGTATATTCGAGGCCGCATGAACGGAGCTTTCAGAATGGGAAAACAAGCCTTGTGCGATCAGTCTCCAATTTGTAAGTTCATATGCGGCATACACGCAGGACCACAGCTTCCTGGCTCTAGGCAGTTTTCTGACACCCAAACGGGTGCTCAAGCAAGGTCTCTAGGAGTCTTGGAAAGCTTACTACCGTTAAACTAAAGCAGAACAGCGTTCAAGGCCTCATGAAGCTGCTGCATACCTCCCGTTTTGTAAGGATATTCAGGGCCTTACATCGAGACTAGTGCTCCCCTTGACTTTCATTTAGTTACGGAGCAGAGCAGGGTGAGCTTCCAACTAGGATCTGGAAGCACAAGGTTTCTTTCAGGAAAACTCATTTTCTTCGCAGAAGCAGGCAGGCAGTGACTAAATCCCCGGCAACAACAATGCTATTCAGCTATTTTCGAGGCCGCATGAACAGAGCTTTCCTAATGGCTAAACAAGCCTTGTGCCATCAGTCTCCAATTTCTAGGTTGACACACAGCATACACGGAGGACCAGAGCTTCCTGGTTCTATGCACTGTTCTGTTACCGAAACGGGTGTTGAAGTAAGGTTCCTAGGAGTCTTGGAAAGCTTACTAACGTTAAACTAAAGCAGAACAGCGTTGAAGGCCTCAAGGAGCTGCTGCATGCTTCCCGTTTTGTAAGGATATTCAGGGCCTTACATCGAGGCGAGTGCTCCCCTTGACTTTCACTTTAGTTATACAGCAGAGTAGGGTGAGCTTCCAACTAGGAACTGGAAGCACAAGGTTTCTTTCGGGAAAATCATTTTCTTAGCAGAAGCAGGCAGGCAGTGACTAAATCCCCGGCAACAACAATGCTTTTCAGGTATCTTCGAGGCCGCATGAACGGAGCTTTCCTATTGGCAAAACAAGCCTTGTGCCATCAGTTTCCCAATTTCTAGGTTGACACACAGCATACTCGGAGGACCAGAGCTTCCTGGCTCTATGCAGTGTACTGTTACCGAAACGGGTGCTGTAGCAGGTCCCTAAGAGTCTTGAGAAGCTTACGACCGTGAAACTGAAGCAGAACAGTGAAGAAGGCCTCATGGAGCTGTTCCACGCCTCCCGTTTGGCAAGGCCAAAAAGGGCCTTCCTTCTAGGTCAGGACTCACGTTGACTTTCACTTTAGGTATAGAGCAGAGCAGGGTGAGCTTCCAAATAGGAACTGGAAGCACAAGGTTTCTTACCGGAAAACTCAATAACTTCTCAGAACCATGCCGGCAGTGACTAAAACCCGGGCAAGAACAATGCTTTTCAGGTATATTCGAGGCCGCATGAACGGAGCTTTCAGAATGGGCAAACAAGCCTTGTGCGATCAGTCTCCAATTTGTAAGTTCATATGCGGCATACACGCAGGACCAAAGCTTCCTGGCTCTAGGCAGTTTTCTGATACCGAAACGGGTGCAGAACAAGGTCTCTAGGAATCTTGGAAAGCTTACTACCGTTAAACTAAAACAGAACAGCTTTCAAGGACTCATGAAGCTGCTGCATACCTCCCGTTTTGTAAGGATATTCAGGGCCTTACATCGAGGCTAGTGCTCCCCTTGACTTTCATTTAGTTATGGAGCAGAGCAGGGTGAGCTTCCAACTAGGATCTGGAAGCACAAGGTTTCTTTCAGGAAAACTCATTTTCTTCGCAGAAGCAGGCAGGCAGTGACTAAATCCCCGGAAAAAACAATGCTATTCAGGTATCTTCGAGGCCGCATGAACGGAACTTTCCTAATGGCTAAACAAGCCTTGTGCCATCAGTCTCCAATTTCTATGTTGACACGCAGCATACACGGAGGACCAGAGCTTCCTGGTTCTATGCACTGTTCTGTTACCGAAACGGGTGTTGAAGTAAGGTTCCTAGGAGTCTTGGAAAGCTTACTAACGTTAAACTAAAGCAGAACAGCGTTGAAGGCCTCAAGGAGCAGCTGCATGCTTCCCGTTTTGTAAGGATATTCAGGGCCTTACATCGAGGCTAGTGCTCCCCTTGACTTTCACTTTAGTTATACAGCAGAGTAGGGTGAGCTTCCAACTAGGAACTGGAAGCACAAGGTTTCTTTCGGGAAAACTCATTTTCTTAGCAGAAGCAGGCAGGCAGTGACTAAATCCCCGGCAACAACAATGCTTTTCAGGTATCTTCGAGGCCACATGAACGGAGCTTTCCTAATGCGAAAACAAGCCTTGTGCCATCAGTCTCCAATTTCTAGGTTGACAGGCAGCATGCACGGAGGACCAGAGCTTCCTGGCTCTTTGCAGTGCACTGTTACCGAAACGGGTGCTGTAGCAGGTCCCTAAGACTCTTGAGAAGATTACCACCGTGAAACTGAAGCAGAACAGTGAAGAAGGCCTCATGGAGCTGCTCCACGCCTCTCGTTTGGCAAGGCAAATCAGGGCCTTCCTTCGAGGCCAGGGCTCACGTTGACTTTCACTTTAGGAACAGAGCAGAGCAGGGTGAGCTTCCAAATAGGAACTGGAAGCACAAGGTTTCTTTCAGGAAAACTCATTTTCTTTGCAGAAGCAGGCAGGCAGTGACTAAATCCCTGGCAACAACAATGCTTTTCAGGTATCTTCGAGGCCGCATGAACGGAGCTTTCCTATTGGAAAAACAAGCCTTGTGCCATCAGTTTCCTAATTTCTAGGTTGACAGGCAGCATACACTGAGGACCAGAGCTTCCTGGCTCTATGCAGTGTACTGTTACCGAAACGGGTGCTGTAGCAGGTCCCTAAGAGTCTTGAGAAGCTTACGACCGTGAAACTGAAGCAGAACAGTGAAGAAGGCCTGATGGAGCTGTTCTACGCCTCCCGTTTGGCAAGGCCAAAAAGGGCCTTCCTTCGAGGCAAGGGCTCACGTTGACTTTCACTTTAGGTATAGAGCAGAGCAGGGTGAGCTTCCAAATAGGAACTGGAAGCATAAGGTTTCTTACCGGAAAACTCAATATCTTCTCAGAACCATGCAGGCAGTGACTAAAACCCGGGCAACAACAATGCTTTTTAGGTATATTCGAGGCCGCATGAACGGAGCTTTCAGAATGGGCAAACAAGCCTTGTGCCATCAGTCTCCAATTTGTAAGTTCATATGCGGCATACAAGCAGGACCAAAGCTTCCTGGCTCTAGGCAGTTTTCTGACACCCAAACGGGTGCTGAAGCAAGGTCTCTAGGAGTCTTGGAAAGCTTACTACCGTTAAACTAAAGCAGAACAGCGTTCAAGGCCTCATGAAGCTGCTGCATACCTCCCGTTTTGTAAGGATATTCAGGGCCTTACATCGAGGCTAGTGCTCCCCTTGACTTTCATTTAGTTATGGAGCAGAGCAGGGTGAGCTTCCAACTAGGAACTGGAAGCACAAGGTTTCTTTCAGGGAAACTCATTGTCTAGGCAGAAGCAGGCAGGCAGTGACTAAATCCCCGGCAACAACCATGCTATTCAGGTATTTTCGAGGCCGCATGAACGGAGATTTCCTAATGGCTAAACAAGCCTTGTGCCATCAGTCTCCAATTTCTAGGTTGACACGCAGCATACACGGAGGACCAGAGCTTCCTGGTTCTATGCACTGTTCTGTTACCGAAACGGGTGTTGAAGTAAGGTTCCTAGGAGTCTTGGAAAGCTTACTAACGTTAAACTAAAGCAGAACAGCGTTGAAGGCCTCAAGGAGCTGCTGCATGCTTCCCGTTTTGTAAGGATATTCAGGGCCTTACATCGACGCTAGTGCTCCCCTTGACTTTCACTTTAGTTATACAGCAGAGTAGGGTGAGCTTCCAACTAGGAACTGGAAGCACAAGGTTTCTTTGGGAAAAGTCATTTTCTTAGCAGAAGCAGGCAGGCAGTGACTAATTCCCCGGCAACAACAATGCTTTTCAGCTATCTTCGAGGCCGCATGAACGGAGCTTTCCTAATGGGAAAACAAGCCTTGTGCCATCAGTCTCCAATTTCTATGTTGACACGCAGCATACACGGAGGACCAGAGCTTCTTGGTTCTTTGCAGTGAACTGTTACCGAAACGGGTGCTGTAGCACGTCCCTAAGCGTCTTGAAAATCTTACGACCGTGAAACTGAAGCAGAACACTGAAGAAGGCCTCATGGAGCTGCTCCACGCCTCCCGTTTGGCAAGGCAAAAAAGGGCCTTCCTTCTAGGTCAGGGCTCACTTTGACTTTCACTTTAGGAACAGAGCAGAGCAGGGTGAGCTTCCAAATAGGAACTGGAAGCACAAGGTTTCTTTCAGGAAAACTCATTTTCTTAGCAGAAGCAGGCAGGCAGTGACTAAATCCCTGGCAACAACAATGCTTTTCAGGTATCTTCGAGGCCGCATGAACGGAGCTTTCCTATTGGCAAAACAAGCCTTGTGCCATCAGTTTCCTAATTTCTAGGTTGACACACAGCATACTCGGAGGACCAGAGCTTCCTGGCTCTATGCAGTGTACTGTTACCGAAACGGGTTCTGTAGCAGGTCCCTAAGAGTCTTGAGAAGCTTACGACCGTGAAACTGAAGCAGAACAGTGAAGAAGGCCTCATGGAGCTGTTCCACGCCTCCCGTTTGGCAAGGCCAAAAAGGGCCTTCCTTCTAGGTCAGGACTCACGTTGACTTTCACTTTAGGTACAGAGCAGAGCAGGGTGAGCTTCCAAATAGGAACTGGAAGCACAAGGTTTCTTACCGGAAAACTCAATATCTTCTCAGAACCATGCCGGCAGTGACTAAAACCCGGGCAAGAACAATGCTTTTCAGGTATATTCGAGGCCGCATGAACGGAGCTTTCAGAATGGGCAAACAAGCCTTGTGCGATCAGTATCCAATTTGTAAATTCATATGCGGCATACACGCAGGACCACAGCTTCCTGGCTCTAGGCAGTTTTCTGACACCCAAACGGGTGCTCAAGCAAGGTCTCTAGGAGTCTTGGAAAGCTTACTACCGTTAAACTAAAGCAGAACAGCGTTCAAGGCCTCATGAAGCTGCTGCATACCTCCCGTTTTGTAAGGATATTCAGGGCCTTACATCGAGGCTAGTGCTCCCCTTGACTTTCATTTAGTTACGGAGCAGAGCAGGGTGAGCTTCCAACTAGGATCTGGAAGCACAAGGTTTCTTTCAGGAAAACTCATTTTCTTCGCAGAAGCAGGCAGGCAGTGACTAAATCCCCGGCAACAACAATGCTATTCAGGTATTTTCGAGGCCGCATGAACAGAGCTTTCCTAATGGCTAAACAAGCCTTGTGCCATCAGTCTCCAATTTCTACGTTGACACACAGCATACACGGAGGACCAGAGCTTCCTGGCTCTTTGCAGTGAACTGTTACCGAAACGGGTGCTGTAGCAGGTCCCTAAGAGTCTTGAAAAGCTTACCACCGTGAAACTGAAGCAGAACAGTGAAGAAGGCCTCATGGAGCTGCTCCAGGCCTCTCGTTTGGCAAGGCCAATCAGGGCCTTCCTTCGAGGCCAGGGCTCACGTTGACTTTCACTTTAGGTATAGAGCAGAGCAGGGTGAGCTTCCAAATAGGAACTGGAAGCACAAGGTTTCTTACCGGAAAACTCAATATCTTCTCAGAACCATGCCGGCAGTGACTAAAACCCGGGCAAGAACAATGCTTTTCAGGTATATTCGAGGCCCCATGAACGGAGCTTTCAGAATGGGCAAACAAGCCTTGTGCCATCAGTCTCCAATTTGTAAGTTCATATGCGGCATACACGCAGGACCAAAGCTTCCTGGCTCTAGGCAGTTTTCTGACACCCAAACGGGTGCTGAAGCAAGGTCTCTAGGAGACTTGGAAAGCTTACTACCGTTAAACTAAAGCAGAGCAGCGTTCAAGGCCTCATGAAGCTGCTGCATACCTCCCGTTTTGTAAGGATATTCAGGGCCTTACATCGAGGCTAGTGCTCCCCTTGACTTTCATTTAGTTATGGAGCAGAGCAGGGTGAGCTTCCAACTAGGAACTGGAAGCACAAGGTTTCTTTCAGGAAAACTCATTTTCTTCGCAGAAGCAGGCAGGCAGTGACTAAATCCCCGGCAACAACAATGCTATTCAAATATTTTCGAGGCCGCATGAACCGAGCTTTCCTAATGGCTAAACAAGCCTTGTGCCATCAGTCTCCAATTTCTAGGTTGACACGCAGCATACACGGAGGACCAGAGCTTCCTGGTTCTATGCACTGTTCTGTTTCCGAAACGGGTGTTGAAGTAAGGTTCCTAGGAGTTTGGAAAGCTTACTAAAGTTAAACTAAAGCAGAACAGCGTTGAAGGCCTCAAGGAGCTGCTGCATGCTTCCCGTTTTGTAAGGATATTCAGGGCCTTACATCGAGGCTAGTGCTCCCCTTGACTTTCACTTTAGTTATACAGCAGAGTAGGGTGAGCTTCCAACTAGGAACTGGAAGCACAAGGTTTCTTTCGGGAAAACTCATTTTCTTAGCAGAAGCAGGCAGGCAGTGACTAAATCCCCGGCAACAACAATGCTTTTCAGGTATCTTCAAGGCCGCATGAATGGAACTTTTCTATTGGCAAAACAAGCCTTGTGCCATCAGTCTCCAATTTCTAGGTTAACACGCAGCATACACGGAGGACCAGAGCTTCCTGGCTCTATGTAGTGTACTGTTACGGAAACGGGTGCTATAGCAGGTCCCTAAGCGTCTTGAAAATCTTACGACCGTGAAACTGAAGCAGAACAGTGAAGAAGGCCTCATGGAGCTGCTCCACGCCTCCCGTTTGGCAAGACAAAAAAGGGCCTTCCTTCTAGGTCAGGGCTCACTTTGACTTTCACTTTAGGAACAGAGCAGAGCAGGGTGAGCTTCCAAATAGGAACTGGAAGCACAAGGTTTCTTTCAGGAAAACTCATTTTCTTTACAGAAGCAGGCAGGCAGTGACTAAATCCCTGGCAACAACAATGCTTTTCAGGTATCTTCGAGGCCGCATGAACGGAGCTTTTCTAATGGGAAAACAAGCCTTGTGCCATCAGTCTCCAATTTCTAGGTTGACACGCAGCATACAGGGAGGACCAGAGCTTCCTGGCTCTTTGCAGTGAACTGTTACCGAAACGGGTGCGGTAGCAGGTCCCTAAGAGTCTTGAAAAGCTTACCACCGTGAAACTGAAGCAGAACAGTGAAGAAGGACTCATGGAGCTGCTCCACGCCTCTCGTTTGGCAAGGCCAATCAGGGCCTTCCTTCGAGGCCAGGGCTCACGTTGACTTTCACTTTAGGTATAGAGCAGAGCAGGGTGAGCTTCCAAATAGGAACTGGAAGCACAAGGTTTCTTACCGGAAAACTCAATATCTTCTCAGAACCATGCCGGCAGTGACTAAAACCCGGGCAAGAACAATGCTTTTCAGGTATATTCGAGGCCCCATGAACGGAGCTTTCAGAATGGGCAAACAAGCCTTGTGCCATCAGTATCCAATTTGTAAGTTCATATGCGGCATACACGCAGGACCAAAGCTTCCTGGCTCTAGGCAGTTTTCTGACACCCAAACGGGTGCTGAAGCAAGGTCTCTAGGAGTCTTGGAAAGCTTACTACCGTTAAACTAAAGCAGAGCAGCGTTCAAGGCCTCATGAAGCTGCTGCATACCTCCCGTTTTGTAAGGATATTCAGGGCCTTACATCGAGGCTAGTGCTCCCCTTGACTTTCGTTTAGTTACGGAGCAGAGCAGGGTGAGCTTCCAACTAGGAACTGGAAGCACAAGGTTTCTTTCAGGAAAACTCATTTTCTTCGCAGAAGCAGATAGGCAGTGACTAAATCCCCGGCAACAACAATGCTATTCAAATATTTTCGAGGCCGCATGAACCGAGCTTTCCTAATGGCTAAACAAGCCTTGTGCCATCAGTCTCCAATTTCTAGGTTGACACGCAGCATACACGGAGGACCAGAGCTTCCTGGTTCTATGCACTGTTCTGTTTCCGAAACGGGTGTTGAAGTAAGGTTCCTAGGAGTTTGGAAAGCTTACTAACGTTAAACTAAAGCAGAACACCGTTGAAGGCCTCAAGGAGCTGCTGCATGCTTCCCGTTTTGTAAGGATATTCAGGGACTTACATCGAGGCTAGTGCTCCCCTAGACTTTCACTTTAGTTATACAGCAGAGTAGGGTGAGCTTCCAACTAGGAACTGGAAGCACAAGGTTTCTTTCGGGAAAAGTCATTTTCTTAGCAGAAGCAGGCAGGCAGTGACTAAATCCCCGGCAACAACAATGCTTTTCAGGTATCTTCAAGGCCGCATGAATGGAACTTTCCTATTGGCAAAACAAGCCTTGTGCCATCAGTCTCCAATTTCTAGGTTGACACGCAGCATACACGGAGGACCAGAGCTTCCTGGCTCTTTGCAGTGAACTGTTACCGAAACGGGTGCTGTAGCACGTCCCTAAGCGTCTTGAAAATCTTACGACCGTGAAACTGAAGCAGAACAGTGAAGAAGGTCTCATGGAGCTGTTCCACGCCTCCCGTTTGGCAAGGCAAAAAAGGGCCTTCCTTCTAGGTCAGGGCTCACTTTGACTTTCACTTTAGGAACAGAGCAGAGCAGGGTGAGCTTCCAAATAGGAACTGGAAGCACAAGGTTTCTTTCAGGAAAACTCATTTTCTTTGCAGAAGCAGGCAGGCAGTGACTAAATCCCTGGCAACAACAATGCTTTTCAGGTATCTTAGAGGCCGCATGAACGGAGCTTTCCTATTGGCAAAACAAGCCTTGTGCCATCAGTTTCCTAATTTCTAGGTTGACACACAGCATACTCGGAGGACCAGAGCTTCCTGGCTCTATGCAGTGTACTGTTACCGAAACGGGTGCTGTAGCAGGTCCCTAAGAGTCTTGAGAAGCTTACGACCGTGAAACTGAAGCAGAACAGTGAAGAAGGCCTGATGGAGCTGTTCTACGCCTCCCGTTTGGCAAGGCCAAAAAGGGCCTTCCTTCGAGGCCAGGGCTCACGTTGACTTTCACTTTAGGTATAGAGCAGAGCAGGGTGAGCTTCCAAATAGGAACTGGAAGCACAAGGTTTCTTACCGGAAAACTCAATATCTTCTCAGAACCATGCCGGCAGTGACTAAAACCCGGGCAACAACAATGCTTTTTAGGTATATTCGAGGCCGCATGAACGGAGCTTTCAGAATGGGCAAACAAGCCTTGTGCCATCAGTCTCCAATTTGTAAGTTCATATGCGGCATACAAGCAGGACCAAAGCTTCCTGGCTCTAGGCAGTTTTCTGACACCCAAACGGGTGCTGAAGCAAGGTCTCTAGGAGTCTTGGAAAGCTTACTACCGTTAAACTAAAGCAGAACAGCGTTCAAGGCCTCATGAAGCTGCTGCATACCTCCCGTTTTGTAAGGGTATTCAGGGCCTTACATCGAGGCTAGTGCTCCCCTTGACTTTCATTTAGTTATGGAGCAGAGCAGGGTGAGCTTCCAACTAGGAACTGGAAGCACAAGGTTTCTTTCAGGGAAACTCATTGTCTACGCAGAAGCAGGCAGGCAGTGACTAAATCCCCGGCAACAACAATGCTATTCAGGTATTTTCGAGGCCGCATGAACGGAGATTTCCTAATGGCTAAACAAGCCTTGTGCCATCAGTCTCCAATTTCTAGGTTGACACACAGCATACACGGAGGACCAGAGCGTCCTGGTTCTATGCACTGTTCTGTTTCCGAAACGGGTGTTGAAGTAAGGTTCCTAGGAGTTTGGAAAGCTTACTAACGTTAAACTAAAGCAGAACAGCGTTGAAGGCCTCAAGGAGCTGCTGCATGCTTCCCGTTTTGTAAGGATATTCAGGGCCTTACATCGAGGCTAGTGCTCCCCTTGACTTTCACTTTAGATATACAGCAGAGTAGGGTGAGCTTCCAACTAGGAACTGGAAGCACAAGGATTCTTTCGGGAAAAGTCATTTTCTTAGCAGAAGCAGGCAGGCAGTGACTAAATCCCCGGCAACAACAATGCTTTTCAGGTATCTTCGAGGCCGCATGAACGGAGCTTTCCTAATGGGAAAACAAGCCTTGTTCCATCAGTCTCCAATTTCTAGGTTGACACCCAGCATACACGGAGGACCAGAGCTTCCTGGCTCTATGCATTGAACTGTTACCAAAACGGATGCTGTAGCAGGTCCCTAAGCGTCTTGAAAATCTTACGACCGTGAAACTGAAGCAGAACAGTGAAGAAGGCCTCATGGAGCTGCTCCACGCCTCCCGTTTGGCAAGGCAAAAAAGGGCCTTCCTTCTAGGTCAGGGCTCACTTTGACTTTCACTTTAGGAACAGAGCAGAGCAGGGTGAGCTTCCAAATAGGAACTGGAAGCACAAGGTTTCTTTCAGGAAAACTCATTTTCTTTGCAGAAGCAGGCAGGCAGTGACTAAATCCCTGGCAACAACAATGCTTTTCACGTATCTTCGAGGCCGCATGAACGGAGCTTTCCTAATGGGAAAACAAGCCTTGTGCCATCAGTCTCCAATTTCTAGGTTGACACGCAGCATACAAGGAGGACCAGAGCTTCCTGGCTCTTTGCAGTGAACTGTTACCGAAACGGGTGCTGTAGCACGTCCCTAAGAGTCTTGAAAATCTTACGACCGTGAAACTGAAGCAGAACAGTGAAGAAGGTCTCATGGAGCTGTTCCACGCCTCCCGTTTGGCAAGGCAAAAAAGGGCCTTCCTTCTAGGTCAGGGCTCACTTTGACTTTCACTTTAGGAACAGAGCAGAGCAGGGTGAGCTTCCAAATAGGAACTGGAAGCACAAGGTTTCTTTCAGGAAAACTTATTTTCTTTGCAGAAGCAGGCAGGCAGTGACTAAATCCCTGGCAACAACAATGCTTTTCAGGTATCTTAGAGGCCGCATGAACGGAGCTTTCCTATTGGCAAAACAAGCCTTGTGCCATCAGTTTCCTAATTTCTAGGTTGACACACAGCATACTCGGAGGACCAGAGCTTCCTGGCTCTATGCAGTGTACTGTTACCGAAACGGGTGCTGTAGCAGGTCCCTAAGAGTCTTGAGAAGCTTACGACCGTGAAACTGAAGCAGAACAGTGAAGAAGGCCTGATGGAGCTGTTCTACGCCTCCCGTTTGGCAAGGCCAAAAAGGGCCTTCCTTCGAGGCCAGGGCTCACGTTGACTTTCACTTTAGGTATAGAGCAGAGCAGGGTGAGCTTCCAAATAGGAACTGGAAGCACAAGGTTTCTTACCGGAAAACTCAATATCTTCTCAGAACCATGCCGGCAGTGACTAAAACCCGGGCAACAACAATGCTTTTTAGGTATATTCGAGGCCGCATGAACGGAGCTTTCAGAATGGGCAAACAAGCCTTGTGCCATCAGTCTCCAATTTGTAAGTTCATATGCGGCATACAAGCAGGACCAAAGCTTCCTGGCTCTAGGCAGTTTTCTGACACCCAAACGGGTGCTGAAGCAAGGTCTCTAGGAGTCTTGGAAAGCTTACTACCGTTAAACTAAAGCAGAACAGCGTTCAAGGCCTCATGAAGCTGCTGCATACCTCCCGTTTTGTAAGGATATTCAGGGCCTTACATCGAGGCTAGTGCTCCCCTTGACTTTCATTTAGTTATGGAGCAGAGCAGGGTGAGCTTCCAACTAGGAACTGGAAGCACAAGGTTTCTTTCAGGGAAACTCATTGTCTAGGCAGAAGCAGGCAGGCAGTGACTAAATCCCCGGCAACAACCATGCTATTCAGGTATTTTCGAGGCCGCATGAACGGAGATTTCCTAATGGCTAAACAAGCCTTGTGCCATCAGTCCCCAATTTCTAGGTTGACACACAGCATACACGGAGGACCAGAGCGTCCTGGTTCTATGCACTGTTCTGTTACCGAAACGGGTGTTGAAGTAAGGTTCCTAGGAGTGTTGGAAAGCTTACTAACGTTAAACTAAAGCAGAACAGCGTTGAAGGCCTCAAGGAGCTGCTGCATGCTTCCCGTTTTGTAAGGATATTCAGGGCCTTACATCGAGGCTAGTGCTCCCCTTGACTTTCACTTTAGTTATACAGCAGAGTAGGGTGAGCTTCCAACTAGGAACTGGAAGCACAAGGTTTCTTTCGGGAAAAGTCATTTTCTTAGCAGAAGCAGGCAGGCAGTGACTAAATCCCCGGCAACAACAATGCTTTTCAGGTATCTTCGAGGCCGCATGAACGGAGCTTTCCTAATGGGAAAACAAGCCTTGTGCCATCAGTCTCCAATTTCTAGGTTGACACGCAGCATACACGGAGGACCAGAGCTTCCTGGCTCTTTGCAGTGAACTGTTACCGAAACGGGTGCTGTAGCACGTCCCTAAGCGTCTTGAAAATCTTACGACCGTGAAACTGAAGCAGAACAGTGAAGAAGGTCTCATGGAGCTGTTCCACGCCTCCCGTTTGGCAAGGCAAAAAAGGGCCTTCCTTCTAGGTCAGGGCTCACTTTGACTTTCACTTTAGGAACAGAGCAGAGCAGGGTGAGCTTCCAAATAGGAACTGGAAGCACAAGGTTTCTTTCAGGAAAACTCATTTTCTTTGCAGAAGCAGGCAGGCAGTGACTAAATCCCTGGCAACAACAATGCTTTTCAGGTATCTTAGAGGCCGCATGAACGGAGCTTTCCTATTGGCAAAACAAGCCTTGTGCCATCAGTTTCCTAATTTCTAGGTTGACACACAGCATACTCGGAGGACCAGAGCTTCCTGGCTCTATGCAGTGTACTGTTACCGAAACGGGTGCTGTAGCAGGTCCCTAAGAGTCTTGAGAAGCTTACGACCGTGAAACTGAAGCAGAACAGTGAAGAAGGCCTGATGGAGCTGTTCTACGCCTCCCGTTTGGCAAGGCCAAAAAGGGCCTTCCTTCGAGGCCAGGGCTCACGTTGACTTTCACTTTAGGTATAGAGCAGAGCAGGGTGAGCTTCCAAATAGGAACTGGAAGCACAAGGTTTCTTACCGGAAAACTCAATATCTTCTCAGAACCATGCCGGCAGTGACTAAAACCCGGGCAACAACAATGCTTTTTAGGTATATTCGAGGCCGCATGAACGGAGCTTTCAGAATGGGCAAACAAGCCTTGTGCCATCAGTCTCCAATTTGTAAGTTCATATGCGGCATACAAGCAGGACCAAAGCTTCCTGGCTCTAGGCAGTTTTCTGACACCCAAACGGGTGCTGAAGCAAGGTCTCTAGGAGTCTTGGAAAGCTTACTACCGTTAAACTAAAGCAGAACAGCGTTCAAGGCCTCATGAAGCTGCTGCATACCTCCCGTTTTGTAAGGATATTCAGGGCCTTACATCGAGGCTAGTGCTCCCCTTGACTTTCATTTAGTTATGGAGCAGAGCAGGGTGAGCTTCCAACTAGGAACTGGAAGCACAAGGTTTCTTTCAGGGAAACTCATTGTCTAGGCAGAAGCAGGCAGGCAGTGACTAAATCCCCGGCAACAACCATGCTATTCAGGTATTTTCGAGGCCGCATGAACGGAGATTTCCTAATGGCTAAACAAGCCTTGTGCCATCAGTCTCCAATTTCTAGGTTGACACACAGCATACACGGAGGACCAGAGCGTCCTGGTTCTATGCATTGTTCTGTTACCGAAACGGGTGTTGAAGTAAGGTTCCTAGGAGTCTTGGAAAGCTTACTAACGTTAAACTAAAGCAGAACAGCGTTGAAGGCCTCAAGGAGCTGCTGCATGCTTCCCGTTTTGTAAGGATATTCAGGGCCTTACATCGAGGCTAGTGCTCCCCTTGACTTTCACTTTAGTTATACAGCAGAGTAGGGTGAGCTTCCAACTAGGAACTGGAAGCACAAGGTTTCTTTCGGGAAAAGTCATTTTCTTAGCAGAAGCAGGCAGGCAGTGACTAAATCCCCGGCAACAACAATGCTTTTCAGGTATCTTCGAGGCCGCATGAACGGAGCTTTCCTAATGGGAAAACAAGCCTTGTTCCATCAGTCTCCAATTTCTAGGTTGACACCCAGCATACACGGAGGACCAGAGCTTCCTGGCTCTATGCATTGAACTGTTACCAAAACGGATGCTGTAGCAGGTCCCTAAGCGTCTTGAAAATCTTACGACCGTGAAACTGAAGCAGAACAGTGAAGAAGGCCTCATGGAGCTGCTCCACGCCTCCCGTTTGGCAAGGCAAAAAAGGGCCTTCCTTCTAGGTCAGGGCTCACTTTGACTTTCACTTTAGGAACAGAGCAGAGCAGGGTGAGCTTCCAAATAGGAACTGGAAGCACAAGGTTTCTTTCAGGAAAACTCATTTTCTTTGCAGAAGCAGGCAGGCAGTGACTAAATCCCTGGCAACAACAATGCTTTTCAGGTATCTTAGAGGCCGCATGAACGGAGCTTTCCTATTGGCAAAACAAGCCTTGTGCCATCAGTTTCCTAATTTCTAGGTTGACACACAGCATACTCGGAGGACCAGAGCTTCCTGGCTCTATGCAGTGTACTGTTACCGAAACGGGTGCTGTAGCAGGTCCCTAAGAGTCTTGAGAAGCTTACGACCGTGAAACTGAAGCAGAACAGTGAAGAAGGCCTGATGGAGCTGTTCTACGCCTCCCGTTTGGCAAGGCCAAAAAGGGCCTTCCTTCGAGGCCAGGGCTCACGTTGACTTTCACTTTAGGTATAGAGCAGAGCAGGGTGAGCTTCCAAATAGGAACTGGAAGCACAAGGTTTCTTACCGGAAAACTCAATATCTTCTCAGAACCATGCCGGCAGTGACTAAAACCCGGGCAACAACAATGCTTTTTAGGTATATTCGAGGCCGCATGAACGGAGCTTTCAGAATGGGCAAACAAGCCTTGTGCCATCAGTCTCCAATTTGTAAGTTCATATGCGGCATACAAGCAGGACCAAAGCTTCCTGGCTCTAGGCAGTTTTCTGACACCCAAACGGGTGCTGAAGCAAGGTCTCTAGGAGTCTTGGAAAGCTTACTACCGTTAAACTAAAGCAGAACAGCGTTCAAGGCCTCATGAAGCTGCTGCATACCTCCCGTTTTGTAAGGATATTCAGGGCCTTACATCGAGGCTAGTGCTCCCCTTGACTTTCATTTAGTTATGGAGCAGAGCAGGGTGAGCTTCCAACTAGGAACTGGAAGCACAAGGTTTCTTTCAGGGAAACTCATTGTCTAGGCAGAAGCAGGCAGGCAGTGACTAAATCCCCGGCAACAACCATGCTATTCAGGTATTTTCGAGGCCGCATGAACGGAGATTTCCTAATGGCTAAACAAGCCTTGTGCCATCAGTCTCCAATTTCTAGGTTGACACACAGCATACACGGAGGACCAGAGCGTCCTGGTTCTATGCACTGTTCTGTTACCGAAACGGGTGTTGAAGTAAGGTTCCTAGGAGTCTTGGAAAGCTTACTAACGTTAAACTAAAGCAGAACAGCGTTGAAGGCCTCAAGGAGCTGCTGCATGCTTCCCGTTTTGTAAGGATATTCAGGGCCTTACATCGAGGCTAGTGCTCCCCTTGACTTTCACTTTAGTTATACAGCAGAGTAGGGTGAGCTTCCAACTAGGAACTGGAAGCACAAGGTTTCTTTCGGGAAAAGTCATTTTCTTAGCAGAAGCAGGCAGGCAGTGACTAAATCCCCGGCAACAACAATGCTTTTCAGGTATCTTCGAGGCCGCATGAACGGAGCTTTCCTAATGGGAAAACAAGCCTTGTTCCATCAGTCTCCAATTTCTAGGTTGACACCCAGCATACACGGAGGACCAGAGCTTCCTGGCTCTATGCATTGAACTGTTACCAAAACGGATGCTGTAGCAGGTCCCTAAGCGTCTTGAAAATCTTACGACCGTGAAACTGAAGCAGAACAGTGAAGAAGGCCTCATGGAGCTGCTCCAAGCCTCCCGTTTGGCAAGGCAAAAAAGGGCCTTCCTTCTAGGTCAGGGCTCACTTTGACTTTCACTTTAGGAACAGAGCAGAGCAGGGTGAGCTTCCAAATAGGAACTGGAAGCACAAGGTTTCTTTCAGGAAAACTCATTTTCTTTGCAGAAGCAGGCAGGCAGTGACTAAATCCCTGGCAACAACAATGCTTTTCACGTATCTTAGAGGCCGCATGAACGGAGCTTTCCTATTGGCAAAACAAGCCTTGTGCCATCAGTTTCCTAATTTCTAGGTTGACACACAGCATACTCGGAGGACCAGAGCTTCCTGGCTCTATGCAGTGTACTGTTACCGAAACGGGTGCTGTAGCAGGTCCCTAAGAGTCTTGAGAAGCTTACGACCGTGAAACTGAAGCAGAACAGTGAAGAAGGCCTGATGGAGCTGTTCTACGCCTCCCGTTTGGCAAGGCCAAAAAGGGCCTTCCTTCGAGGCCAGGGCTCACGTTGACTTTCACTTTAGGTATAGAGCAGAGCAGGGTGAGCTTCCAAATAGGAACTGGAAGCACAAGGTTTCTTACCGGAAAACTCAATATCTTCTCAGAACCATGCCGGCAGTGACTACAACCCGGGCAACAACAATGCTTTTTAGGTATATTCGAGGCCGCATGAACGGAGCTTTCAGAATGGGCAAACAAGCCTTGTGCCATCAGTCTCCAATTTGTAAGTTCATATGCGGCATACAAGCAGGACCAAAGCTTCCTGGCTCTAGGCAGTTTTCTGACACCCAAACGGGTGCTGAAGCAAGGTCTCTAGGAGTCTTGGAAAGCTTACTACCGTTAAACTAAAGCAGAACAGCGTTCAAGGCCTCATGAAGCTGCTGCATACCTCCCGTTTTGTAAGGATATTCAGGGCCTTACATCGAGGCTAGTGCTCCCCTTGACTTTCATTTAGTTATGGAGCAGAGCAGGGTGAGCTTCCAACTAGGAACTGGAAGCACAAGGTTTCTTTCAGGGAAACTCATTGTCTAGGCAGAAGCAGGCAGGCAGTGACTAAATCCCCGGCAACAACCATGCTATTCAGGTATTTTCGAGGCCGCATGAACGGAGATTTCCTAATGGCTAAACAAGCCTTGTGCCATCAGTCTCCAATTTCTAGGTTGACACACAGCATACACGGAGGACCAGAGCGTCCTGGTTCTATGCACTGTTCTGTTACCGAAACGGGTGTTGAAGTAAGGTTCCTAGGAGTCTTGGAAAGCTTACTAACGTTAAACTAAAGCAGAACAGCGTTGAAGGCCTCAAGGAGCTGCTGCATGCTTCCCGTTTTGTAAGGATATTCAGGGCCTTACATCGAGGCTAGTGCTCCCCTTGACTTTCACTTTAGTTATACAGCAGAGTAGGGTGAGCTTCCAACTAGGAACTGGAAGCACAAGGTTTCTTTCGGGAAAAGTCATTTTCTTAGCAGAAGCAGGCAGGCAGTGACTAAATCCCCGGCAACAACAATGCTTTTCAGGTATCTTCGAGGCCGCATGAACGGAGCTTTCCTAATGGGAAAACAAGCCTTGTTCCATCAGTCTCCAATTTCTACGTTGACACCCAGCATACACGGAGGACCAGAGCTTCCTGGCTCTATGCATTGAACTGTTACCAAAACGGATGCTGTAGCAGGTCCCTAAGCGTCTTGAAAATCTTACGACCGTGAAACTGAAGCAGAACAGTGAAGAAGGCCTCATGGAGCTGCTCCACGCCTCCCGTTTGGCAAGGCAAAAAAGGGCCTTCCTTCTAGGTCAGGGCTCACTTTGACTTTCACTTTAGGAACAGAGCAGAGCAGGGTGAGCTTCCAAATAGGAACTGGAAGCACAAGGTTTCTTTCAGGAAAACTCATTTTCTTTGCAGAAGCAGGCAGGCAGTGACTAAATCCCTGGCAACAACAATGCTTTTCACGTATCTTCGAGGCCGAATGAACGGAGCTTTCCTAATGGGAAAACAAGCCTTGTGCCATCAGTCTCCTAATTTCTAGGTTGACACGCAGCATACAAGGAGGACCAGAGCTTCCTGGCTCTTTGCAGTGAACTGTTACCGAAACGGGTGCTGTAGCACGTCCCTAAGCGTCTTGAAAATCTTACGACCGTGAAACTGAAGCAGAACAGTGAAGACGGTCTCATGGAGCTGTTCCACGCCTCCCGTTTGGCAAGGCAAAAAAGGGCCTTCCTTCTAGGTCAGGGCTCACTTTGACTTTCACTTTAGGAACAGAGCAGAGCAGGGTGAGCTTCCAAATAGGAACTGGAAGCACAAGGTTTCTTTCAGGAAAACTCATTTTCTTTGCAGAAGCAGGCAGGCAGTGACTAAATCCCTGGCAACAACAATGCTTTTCAGGTATCTTAGAGGCCGCATGAACGGAGCTTTCCTATTGGCAAAACAAGCCTTGTGCCATCAGTTTCCTAATTTCTAGGTTGACACACAGCATACTCGGAGGACCAGAGCTTCCTGGCTCTATGCAGTGTACTGTTACCGAAACGGGTGCTGTAGCAGGTCCCTAAGAGTCTTGAGAAGCTTACGACCGTGAAACTGAAGCAGAACAGTGAAGAAGGCCTGATGGAGCTGTTCTACGCCTCCCGTTTGGCAAGGCCAAAAAGGGCCTTCCTTCGAGGCCAGGGCTCACGTTGACTTTCACTTTAGGTATAGAGCAGAGCAGGGTGAGCTTCCAAATAGGAACTGGAAGCACAAGGTTTCTTACCGGAAAACTCAATATCTTCTCAGAACCATGCCGGCAGTGACTAAAACCCGGGCAACAACAATGCTTTTTAGGTATATTCGAGGCCGCATGAACGGAGCTTTCAGAATGGGCAAACAAGCCTTGTGCCATCAGTCTCCAATTTGTAAGTTCATATGCGGCATACAAGCAGGACCAAAGCTTCCTGGCTCTAGGCAGTTTTCTGACACCCAAACGGGTGCTGAAGCAAGGTCTCTAGGAGTCTTGGAAAGCTTACTACCGTTAAACTAAAGCAGAACAGCGTTCAAGGCCTCATGAAGCTGCTGCATACCTCCCGTTTTGTAAGGATATTCAGGGCCTTACATCGAGGCTAGTGCTCCCCTTGACTTTCATTTAGTTATGGAGCAGAGCAGGGTGAGCTTCCAACTAGGAACTGGAAGCACAAGGTTTCTTTCAGGGAAACTCATTGTCTAGGCAGAAGCAGGCAGGCAGTGACTAAATCCCCGGCAACAACCATGCTATTCAGGTATTTTCGAGGCCGCATGAACGGAGATTTCCTAATGGCTAAACAAGCCTTGTGCCATCAGTCTCCAATTTCTAGGTTGACACACAGAATACACGGAGGACCAGAGCGTCCTGGTTCTATGCACTGTTCTGTTACCGAAACGGGTGTTGAAGTAAGGTTCCTAGGAGTCTTGGAAAGCTTACTAACGTTAAACTAAAGCAGAACAGCGTTGAAGGCCTCAAGGAGCTGCTGCATGCTTCCCGTTTTGTAAGGATATTCAGGGCCTTACATCGAGGCTAGTGCTCCCCTTGACTTTCACTTTAGTTATACAGCAGAGTAGGGTGAGCTTCCAACTAGGAACTGGAAGCACAAGGTTTCTTTCGGGAAAAGTCATTTTCTTAGCAGAAGCAGGCAGGCAGTGACTAAATCCCCGGCAACAACAATGCTTTTCAGGTATCTTCGAGGCCGCATGAACGGAGCTTTCCTAATGGGAAAACAAGCCTTGTTCCATCAGTCTCCAATTTCTAGGTTGACACCCAGCATACACGGAGGACCAGAGCTTCCTGGCTCTATGCATTGAACTGTTACCAAAACGGATGCTGTAGCAGGTCCCTAAGCGTCTTGAAAATCTTACGACCGTGAAACTGAAGCAGAACAGTGAAGAAGGCCTCATGGAGCTGCTCCACGCCTCCCGTTTGGCAAGGCAAAAAAGGGCCTTCCTTCTAGGTCAGGGCTCACTTTGACTTTCACTTTAGGAACAGAGCAGAGCAGGGTGAGCTTCCAAATAGGAACTGGAAGCACAAGGTTTCTTTCAGGAAAACTCATTTTCTTTGCAGAAGCAGGCAGGCAGTGACTAAATCCCTGGCAACAACAATGCTTTTCACGTATCTTCGAGGCCGCATGAACGGAGCTTTCCTAATGGGAAAACAAGCCTTGTGCCATCAGTCTCCTAATTTCTAGGTTGACACGCAGCATACAAGGAGGACCAGAGCTTCCTGGCTCTTTGCAGTGAACTGTTACCGAAACGGGTGCTGTAGCACGTCCCTAAGCGTCTTGAAAATCTTACGACCGTGAAACTGAAGCAGAACAGTGAAGAAGGTCTCATGGAGCTGTTCCACGCCTCCCGTTTGGCAAGGCAAAAAAGGGCCTTCCTTCTAGGTCAGGGCTCACTTTGACTTTCACTTTAGGAACAGAGCAGAGCAGGGTGAGCTTCCAAATAGGAACTGGAAGCACAAGGTTTCTTTCAGGAAAACTCATTTTCTTTGCAGAAGCAGGCAGGCAGTGACTAAATCCCTGGCAACAACAATGCTTTTCAGGTATCTTAGAGGCCGCATGAACGGAGCTTTCCTATTGGCAAAACAAGCCTTGTGCCATCAGTTTCCTAATTTCTAGGTTGACACACAGCATACTCGGAGGACCAGAGCTTCCTGGCTCTATGCAGTGTACTGTTACCGAAACGGGAGCTGTAGCAGGTCCCTAAGAGTCTTGAGAAGCTTACGACCGTGAAACTGAAGCAGAACAGTGAAGAAGGCCTGATGGAGCTGTTCTACGCCTCCCGTTTGGCAAGGCCAAAAAGGGCCTTCCTTCGAGGCCAGGGCTCACGTTGACTTTCACTTTAGGTATAGAGCAGAGCAGGGTGAGCTTCCAAATAGGAACTGGAAGCACAAGGTTTCTTACCGGAAAACTCAATATCTTCTCAGAACCATACCGGCAGTGACTAAAACCCGGGCAACAACAATGCTTTTTAGGTATATTCGAGGCCGCATGAACGGAGCTTTCAGAATGGGCAAACAAGCCTTGTGCCATCAGTCTCCAATTTGTAAGTTCATATGCGGCATACAAGCAGGACCAAAGCTTCCTGGCTCTAGGCAGTTTTCTGACACCCAAACGGGTGCTGAAGCAAGGTCTCTAGGAGTCTTGGAAAGCTTACTACCGTTAAACTAAAGCAGAACAGCGTTCAAGGCCTCATGAAGCTGCTGCATACCTCCCGTTTTGTAAGGATATTCAGGGCCTTACATCGAGGCTAGTGCTCCCCTTGACTTTCATTTAGTTATGGAGCAGAGCAGGGTGAGCTTCCAACTAGGAACTGGAAGCACAAGGTTTCTTTCAGGGAAACTCATTGTCTAGGCAGAAGCAGGCAGGCAGTGACTAAATCCCCGGCAACAACCATGCTATTCAGGTATTTTCGAGGCCGCATGAACGGAGATTTCCTAATGGCTAAACAAGCCTTGTGCCATCAGTCTCCAATTTCTAGGTTGACACACAGCATACACGGAGGACCAGAGCGTCCTGGTTCTATGCACTGTTCTGTTACCGAAACGGGTGTTGAAGTAAGGTTCCTAGGAGTCTTGGAAAGCTTACTAACGTTAAACTAAAGCAGAACAGCGTTGAAGGCCTCAAGGAGCTGCTGCATGCTTCCCGTTTTGTAAGGATATTCAGGGCCTTACATCGAGGCTAGTGCTCCCCTTGACTTTCACTTTAGTTATACAGCAGAGTAGGGTGAGCTTCCAACTAGGAACTGGAAGCACAAGGTTTCTTTCGGGAAAAGTCATTTTCTTAGCAGAAGCAGGCAGGCAGTGACTAAATCCCCGGCAACAACAATGCTTTTCAGGTATCTTCGAGGCCGCATGAACGGAGCTTTCCTAATGGGAAAACAAGCCTTGTTCCATCAGTCTCCAATTTCTAGGTTGACACCCAGCATACACGGAGGACCAGAGCTTCCTGGCTCTATGCATTGAACTGTTACCAAAACGGATGCTGTAGCAGGTCCCTAAGCGTCTTGAAAATCTTACGACCGTGAAACTGAAGCAGAACAGTGAAGAAGGCCTCATGGAGCTGCTCCACGCCTCCCGTTTGGCAAGGCAAAAAAGGGCCTTCCTTCTAGGTCAGGGCTCACTTTGACTTTCACTTTAGGAACAGAGCAGAGCAGGGTGAGCTTCCAAATAGGAACTGGAAGCACAAGGTTTCTTTCAGGAAAACTCATTTTCTTTGCAGAAGCAGGCAGGCAGTGACTAAATCCCTGGCAACAACAATGCTTTTCACGTATCTTCGAGGCCGCATGAACGGAGCTTTCCTAATGGGAAAACAAGCCTTGTGCCATCAGTCTCCAATTTCTAGGTTGACACGCAGCATACACGGAGGACCAGAGCTTCCTGGCTCTTTGCAGTGAACTGTTACCGAAACGGGTGCTGTAGCACGTCCCTAAGCGTCTTGAAAATCTTACGACCGTGAAACTGAAGCAGAACAGTGAAGAAGGTCTCATGGAGCTGTTCCACGCCTCCCGTTTGGCAAGGCAAAAAAGGGCCTTCCTTCTAGGTCAGGGCTCACTTTGACTTTCACTTTAGGAACAGAGCAGAGCAGGGTGAGCTTCCAAATAGGAACTGGAAGCACAAGGTTTCTTTCAGGAAAACTCATTTTCTTTGCAGAAGCAGGCAGGCAGTGACTAAATCCCTGGCAACAACAATGCTTTTCAGGTATCTTAGAGGCCGCATGAACGGAGCTTTCCTATTGGCAAAACAAGCCTTGTGCCATCAGTTTCCTAATTTCTAGGTTGACACACAGCATACTCGGAGGACCAGAGCTTCCTGGCTCTATGCAGTGTACTGTTACCGAAACGGGTGCTGTAGCAGGTCCCTAAGAGTCTTGAGAAGCTTACGACCGTGAAACTGAAGCAGAACAGTGAAGAAGGCCTGATGGAGCTGTTCTACGCCTCCCGTTTGGCAAGGCCAAAAAGGGCCTTCCTTCGAGGCCAGGGCTCACGTTGACTTTCACTTTAGGTATAGAGCAGAGCAGGGTGAGCTTCCAAATAGGAACTGGAAGCACAAGGTTTCTTACCGGAAAACTCAATATCTTCTCAGAACCATGCCGGCAGTGACTAAAACCCGGGCAAGAACAGTGCTTTTCAGGTATATTCGAGGCCGCATGAACGGAGCTTTCAGAATGGGCAAACAAGCCTTGTGCCATCAGTCTCCAATTTGTAAGTTCATATGCGGCATACACGCAGGACCACAGCTTCCTGGCTCTAGGCAGTTTTCTGACACCCAAACGGGTGCTGAAGCAAGGTCTCTAGGAGTCTTGGAAAGCTTACTACCGTTAAACTAAAGCAGAACAGTGTTCAAGGCCTCATGAAGCTGCTGCATTCCTCCCGTTTTGTAAGGATATTCAGGGCCTTACATCGAGGCTAGTGCTCCCCTTGACTTTCATTTAGTTACGGAGCAGAGCAGGGTGAGCTTCCAACTAGGATCTGGAAGCACAAGGTTTCTTTCAGGAAAACTCATTTTCTTCGCAGAAGCAGGCAGGCAGTGACTAAATCCCCGGCAACAACAATGCTATTCAGGTATTTTCGAGGCCGCATGAACAGAGCTTTCCTAATGGCTAAACAAGCCTTGTGCCATCAGTCTCCAATTTCTAGGTTGACACACAGCATACACGGAGGACCAGAGCTTCCTGGTTCTATGCACTGTTCTGTTACCGAAACGGGTGTTGAAGTAAGGTTCCTAGGAGTCTTGGAAAGCTTACTAACGTTAAACTAAAGCAGAACAGCGTTGAAGGCCTCAAGGAGCTGCTGCATGCTTCCCGTTTTGTAAGGATATTCAGGGCCTTACATCGAGGCTAGTGCTCCCCTTGACTTTCACTTTAGTTATACAGCAGAGTAGGGTGAGCTTCCAACTAGGAAATGGAAGCACAAGGTTTCTTTCGGGAAAAGTCATTTTCTTAGCAGAAGCAGGCAGGCAGTGACTAAATCCCCGGCAACAACAATGCTTTTCAGGTATCTTCGAGGCCGCATGAACAGAGCTTTCCTAATGGCTAAACAAGCCTTGTGCCATCAGTCTCCAATTTCTAGGTTGACACACAGCATACACGGAGGACCAGAGCTTCCTGGCTCTATGCATTGTACTGTTACGGAAACGCCTGCTGTAGCAGGTCCCTAAGCGTCTTGAAAATCTTACGACCGTGAAACTGAAGCAGAACAGTGAAGAAGGCCTCTTGGAGCTGCTCCACGCCTCCCGTTTGGCAAGGCAAGAAAGGGCCTTCTTCTAGGTCAGGGCTCACTTTGACTTTCACTTTAGGAACAGAGCAGAGCAGGGTGAGCTTCCAAATAGGAACTGGAAGCACAAGGTTTCTTTCAGGAAAACTCATTTTCTTTGCAGAAGCAGGCAGGCAGTGACTAAATCCCTGGCAACAACAATGCTTTTCAGGTATCTTCGAGGCCGCATGAACGGAGCTTTCCTATTGTCAAAACAAGCCTTGTGCCATCAGTTTCCTAATTTCTAGGTTGACACACAGCATACTCGGAGGACCAGAGCTTCCTGGCTCTATGCAGTGTACTGTTACCGAAACGGGTGCTGTAGCAGGTCCCTAAGACTCTTGAGAAGCTTACGACCGTGAAACTGAAGCAGAACAGTGAAGAAGGCCTCATGGAGCTGTTCCACGCCTCCCGTTTGGCAAGGCCAAAAAGGGCCTTCCTTCTAGGTCAGGACTCACGTTGACTTTCACTTTAGGTATAGAGCAGAGCAGGGTTAGCTTCCAAATAGGAACTGGAAGCACAAGGTTTCTTACCGGAAAACTCAGTATCTTCTCAGAACCATACCGGCAGTGACTAAAACCCGGGCAAGAACAATGCTTTTCAGGTATATTCGAGGCCGCATGAACGGAGCTTTCAGAATGGGCAAACAAGCCTTGTGCCATCAGTCTCCAATTTGTAAGTTCATATGCGGCATACACGGAGGACCACAGCTTCCTGGCTCTAGGCAGATTTCTGACACCCAAACGGGTGCTGAAGCAAGGTCTCTAGGAGTCTTGGAAAGCTTACTATCGTTAAACTAAAGCAGAACAGCGTTCAAGGCCTCATGAAGCTGCTGCATACCTCCCGTTTTGTAAGGATATTCAGGGCCTTACATCGAGGCTAGTGCTCCCCTTGACTTTCATTTAGTTATGGAGCAGAGCAGGGTAAGCTTCCAACTAGGATCTGGAAGCACAAGGTTTCTTTCAGGGAAACTCATTGTCTAGGCAGAAGCAGGCAGGCAGTGACTAAATCCCCGGCAACAACCATGCTATTCAGGTATTTTCGAGGCCGCATGAACAGAGATTTCCTAATGGCTAAACAAGCCTTGTGCCATCAGTCTCCAATTTCTAGGTTGACACGCAGCATACACGGAGGACCAGAGCTTCCTGGTTCTATGCACTGTTCTGTTACCGAAACGGGTGTTGAAGTAAGGTTCCTAGGAGTCTTGGAAAGCTTACTAACGTTAAACTAAAGCAGAACAGCATTGAAGGCCTCAAGGAGCTGCTGCATGCTTCCCGTTTCGTAAGGATATTCAGGGCCTTACATCGAGGCTAGTGCTCCCCTTGACTTTCACTTTAGTTATACAGCAGAGTAGGGTGAGCTTCCAACTAGGAACTGGAAGCACAAGGTTTCTTTCGGGAAAAGTCATTTTCTTAGCACAAGCAGGCAGGCAGTGACTAAATCCCCGGCAACAACAATGCTTTTCAGGTATCTTCGAGGCCACATGAACGGAGCTTTTCTAATGGGAAAACAAGCCTTGTGCCATCAGTCTCCAATTTCTAGGTTGACACGCAGCATACACGGAGGACCAGAGCTTCCTGGCTCTTTGCAGTGAACTGTTACCGAAACGGGTGCTATAGCAGGTCCCTAAGCGTCTTGAAAATCTTACGACCGTGAAACTGAAGCAGAACAGTGAAGAAGGCCTCATGGAGCTGCTCCACGCCTCCCGTTTGGCAAGACAAAAAAGGGCCATCCTTCTAGGTCAGGGCTCACTTTGACTTTCACTTTAGGAACAGAGCAGAGCAGGGTGAGCTTCCAAATAGGAACTGGAAGCACAAGGTTTCTTTCAGGAAAACTCATTTTCTTTGCAGAAGCAGGCAGGCAGTGACTAAATCCCTGGCAACAACAGTGCTTTTCAGGTATCTTCGAGGCCGCATGAACGGAGCTTTCCTATTGGCAAAACAAGCCTTGTGCCATCAGTTTCCTAATTTCTAGGTTGACAGGCAGCATACACTGAGGACCAGAGCTTCCTGGCTCTATGCAGTGTACTGTTACCGAAACGGGTGCTGTAGCAGGTCCCTAAGAGTCTTGAGAAGCTTACGACCGTGAAACTGAAGCAGAACAGTGAAGAAGGCCTCATGGAGCTGTTCCACGCCTCCCGTTTGGCAAGGCCAAAAAGGGCCTTCCTTCGAGGCCAGGGCTCACGTTGACTTTCACTTTAGGTATAGAGCATAGCAGGGTGAGCATCCAACTAGGAACTGGAAGCACAAGGTTTCTTACCGGAAAACTCAATATCTTCTCAGAACCATGCCGGCAGTGACTAAAACCCGGGCAACAACAATGCTTTTTAGGTATATTCGAGGCCGCATGAACGGAGCTTTCAGAATGGGCAAACAAGCCTTGTTCGATCAGTCTCCAATTTGTAAGTTCATATGCGGCATACAAGCAGGACCAAAGCTTCCTGGCTCTAGGCAGTTTTCTGACACCCAAACGGGTGCTGAAGCAAGGTCTCTAGGAGTCTTGGAAAGCTTACTACCGTTAAACTAAAGCAGAACAGCGTTCAAGGCCTCATGAAGCTGCTGCATACCTCCCGTTTTGTAAGGATATTCAGGGCCTTACATCGAGGCTAGTGCTCCCCTTGACTTTCATTTAGTTATGGAGCAGAGCAGGGTGAGCTTCCAACTAGGAACTGGAAGCACAAGGTTTCTTTCAGGGAAACTCATTGTCTAGGCAGAAGCAGGCAGGCAGTGACTAAATCCCCGGCAACAACCATGCTATTCAGGTATTTTCGAGGCCGCATGAACGGAGATTTCCTAATGGCTAAACAAGCCTTGTGCCATCAGTCTCCAATTTCTAGGTTGACACACAGCATACACGGAGGACCAGAGCGTCCTGGTTCTATGCACTGTTCTGTTACCGAAACGGGTGTTGAAGTAAGGTTCCTAGGAGTCTTGGAAACCTTACTAACGTTAAACTAAAGCAGAACAGCGTTGAAGGCCTCAAGGAGCTGCTGCATGCTTCCCGTTTTGTAAGGATATTCAGGGCCTTACATCGAGGCTAGTGCTCCCCTTGACTTTCACTTTAGTTATACAGCAGAGTAGGGTGATCTTCCAACTAGGAACTGGAAGCACAAGGTTTCTTTCGGGAAAATCATTTTCTTAGCAGAAGCAGGCAGGCAGTGACTAAATCCCCGGCAACAACAATGCTTTTCAGGTATCTTCGAGGCCGCATGAACGGAGCTTTCCTAATGGGAAAACAAGCCTTGTGCCATCAGTCTCCAATTTCTAGGTTGACACCCAGCATACACGGAGGACCAGAACTTCCTGGCTCTATGCAGTGTACTGTTACGGAAACGGGTGCTGTAGCACGTCCCTAAGGGTCTTGAAAATCTTTCGACCGTGAAACTGAAGCAGAACAGTGAAGAAGGCCTCATGGATCTGCTCCACGCCTCCCGTTTGGCAAGGCAAAAAAGGGCCTTCCTTCTAGGTCAGGGCTCACTTTGACTTTCACTTTAGGAACAGAGCAGAGCAGGGTGAGCTTCCAAATAGGAACTGGAAGCACAAGGTTTCTTTCAGGAAAACTCATTTTCTTTGCAGAAGCAGGCAGGCAGTGACTAAATCCCTGGCAACAACAATGCTTTTCAGGTATCTTCAAGGCCGCATGAACGGAGCTTTCCTATTGGCAAAACAAGCCTTGTGCCATCAGTTTCCTAATTTCTAGGTTGACAGGCAGCATACACTGAGGACCAGAGCTTCCTGGCTCTATGCAGTGTACTGTTACCGAAACGGGTGCTGTAGCAGGTCCCTAAGAGTCTTGAGAAGCATACGACCGTGAAACTGAAGCAGAACAGTGAAGAAGGCCTCATGGAGCTGTTCCACGCCTCCCGTTTGGCAAGGCCAAAAAGGGCCTTCCTTCGAGGCCAGGGCTCACGTTGACTTTCACTTTAGGTATAGAGCAGAGCAGGGTGAGCTTCCAAATAGGAACTGGAAGCACAAGGTTTCTTACCGGAAAACTCAATATCTTCTCAGAACCATGCCGGCAGTGACTAAAACCCGGGCAAGAACAGTGCTTTTCAGGTATATTCGAGGCCGCATGAACGGAGCTTTCAGAATGGGCAAACAAGCCTTGTGCCATCAGTCTCCAATTTGTAAGTTCATATGCGGCATACACGCAGGACCACAGCTTCCTGGCTCTAGGCAGTTTTCTGACACCCAAACGGGTGCTGAAGCAAGGTCTCTAGGAGTCTTGGAAAGCTTACTACCGTTAAACTAAAGCAGAACAGTGTTCAAGGCCTCATGAAGCTGCTGCATTCCTCCCGTTTTGTAAGGATATTCAGGGCCTTACATCGAGGCTAGTGCTCCCCTTGACTTTCATTTAGTTACGGAGCAGAGCAGGGTGAGCTTCCAACTAGGATCTGGAAGCACAAGGTTTCTTTCAGGAAAACTCATTTTCTTCGCAGAAGCAGGCAGGCAGTGACTAAATCCCCGGCAACAACAATGCTATTCAGGTATTTTCGAGGCCGCATGAACAGAGCTTTCCTAATGGCTAAACAAGCCTTGTGCCATCAGTCTCCAATTTCTAGGTTGACACACAGCATACACGGAGGACCAGAGCTTCCTGGTTCTATGCACTGTTCTGTTACCGAAACGGGTGTTGAAGTAAGGTTCCTAGGAGTCTTGGAAAGCTTACTAACGTTAAACTAAAGCAGAACAGCGTTGAAGGCCTCAAGGAGCTGCTGCATGCTTCCCGTTTTGTAAGGATATTCAGGGCCTTACATCGAGGCTAGTGCTCCCCTTGACTTTCACTTTAGTTATACAGCAGAGTAGGGTGAGCTTCCAACTAGGAAATGGAAGCACAAGGTTTCTTTCGGGAAAAGTCATTTTCTTAGCAGAAGCAGGCAGGCAGTGACTAAATCCCCGGCAACAACAATGCTTTTCAGGTATCTTCGAGGCCGCATGAACAGAGCTTTCCTAATGGCTAAACAAGCCTTGTGCCATCAGTCTCCAATTTCTAGGTTGACACACAGCATACACGGAGGACCAGAGCTTCCTGGCTCTATGCATTGTACTGTTACGGAAACGCCTGCTGTAGCAGGTCCCTAAGCGTCTTGAAAATCTTACGACCGTGAAACTGAAGCAGAACAGTGAAGAAGGCCTCATGGAGCTGCTCCACGCCTCCCGTTTGGCAAGGCAAGAAAGGGCCTTCTTCTAGGTCAGGGCTCACTTTGACTTTCACTTTAGGAACAGAGCAGAGCAGGGTGAGCTTCCAAATAGGAACTGGAAGCACAAGGTTTCTTTCAGGAAAACTCATTTTCTTTGCAGAAGCAGGCAGGCAGTGACTAAATCCCTGGCAACAACAATGCTTTTCAGGTATCTTCGAGGCCGCATGAACGGAGCTTTCCTATTGTCAAAACAAGCCTTGTGCCATCAGTTTCCTAATTTCTAGGTTGACACACAGCATACTCGGAGGACCAGAGCTTCCTGGCTCTATGCAGTGTACTGTTACCGAAACGGGTGCTGTAGCAGGTCCCTAAGACTCTTGAGAAGCTTACGACCGTGAAACTGAAGCAGAACAGTGAAGAAGGCCTCATGGAGCTGTTCCACGCCTCCCGTTTGGCAAGGCCAAAAAGGGCCTTCCTTCTAGGTCAGGACTCACGTTGACTTTCACTTTAGGTATAGAGCAGAGCAGGGTTAGCTTCCAAATAGGAACTGGAAGCACAAGGTTTCTTACCGGAAAACTCAGTATCTTCTCAGAACCATACCGGCAGTGACTAAAACCCGGTCAAGAACAATGCTTTTCAGGTATATTCGAGGCCGCATGAACGGAGCTTTCAGAATGGGCAAACAAGCCTTGTGCCATCAGTCTCCAATTTGTAAGTTCATATGCGGCATACACGGAGGACCACAGCTTCCTGGCTCTAGGCAGATTTCTGACACCCAAACGGGTGCTGAAGCAAGGTCTCTAGGAGTCTTGGAAAGCTTACTATCGTTAAACTAAAGCAGAACAGCGTTCAAGGCCTCATGAAGCTGCTGCATTCCTCCCGTTTTGTAAGGATATTCAGGGCCTTACATCGAGGCTAGTGCTCCCCTTGACTTTCATTTAGTTATGGAGCAGAGCAGGGTAAGCTTCCAACTAGGATCTGGAAGCACAAGGTTTCTTTCAGGGAAACTCATTGTCTAGGCAGAAGCAGGCAGGCAGTGACTAAATCCCCGGCAACAACCATGCTATTCAGGTATTTTCGAGGCCGCATGAACAGAGATTTCCTAATGGCTAAACAAGCCTTGTGCCATCAGTCTCCAATTTCTAGGTTGACACGCAGCATACACGGAGGACCAGAGCTTCCTGGTTCTATGCACTGTTCTGTTACCGAAACGGGTGTTGAAGTAAGGTTCCTAGGAGTCTTGGAAAGCTTACTAACGTTAAACTAAAGCAGAACAGCATTGAAGGCCTCAAGGAGCTGCTGCATGCTTCCCGTTTCGTAAGGATATTCAGGGCCTTACATCGAGGCTAGTGCTCCCCTTGACTTTCACTTTAGTTATACAGCAGAGTAGGGTGAGCTTCCAACTAGGAACTGGAAGCACAAGGTTTCTTTCGGGAAAAGTCATTTTCTTAGCACAAGCAGGCAGGCAGTGACTAAATCCCCGGCAACAACAATGCTTTTCAGGTATCTTCGAGGCCACATGAACGGAGCTTTTCTAATGGGAAAACAAGCCTTGTGCCATCAGTCTCCAATTTCTAGGTTGACACGCAGCATACACGGAGGACCAGAGCTTCCTGGCTCTTTGCAGTGAACTGTTACCGAAACGGGTGCTATAGCAGGTCCCTAAGCGTCTTGAAAATCTTACGACCGTGAAACTGAAGCAGAACAGTGAAGAAGGCCTCATGGAGCTGCTCCACGCCTCCCGTTTGGCAAGACAAAAAAGGGCCATCCTTCTAGGTCAGGGCTCACTTTGACTTTCACTTTAGGAACAGAGCAGAGCAGGGTGAGCTTCCAAATAGGAACTGGAAGCACAAGGTTTCTTTCAGGAAAACTCATTTTCTTTGCAGAAGCAGGCAGGCAGTGACTAAATCCCTGGCAACAACAGTGCTTTTCAGGTATCTTCGAGGCCGCATGAACGGAGCTTTCCTATTGGCAAAACAAGCCTTGTGCCATCAGTTTCCTAATTTCTAGGTTGACAGGCAGCATACACTGAGGACCAGAGCTTCCTGGCTCTATGCAGTGTACTGTTACCGAAACGGGTGCTGTAGCAGGTCCCTAAGAGTCTTGAGAAGCTTACGACCGTGAAACTGAAGCAGAACAGTGAAGAAGGCCTCATGGAGCTGTTCCACGCCTCCCGTTTGGCAAGGCCAAAAAGGGCCTTCCTTCGAGGCCAGGGCTCACGTTGACTTTCACTTTAGGTATAGAGCATAGCAGGGTGAGCATCCAACTAGGAACTGGAAGCACAAGGTTTCTTACCGGAAAACTCAATATCTTCTCAGAACCATGCCGGCAGTGACTAAAACCCGGGCAACAACAATGCTTTTTAGGTATATTCGAGGCCGCATGAACGGAGCTTTCAGAATGGGCAAACAAGCCTTGTTCGATCAGTCTCCAATTTGTAAGTTCATATGCGGCATACAAGCAGGACCAAAGCTTCCTGGCTCTAGGCAGTTTTCTGACACCCAAACGGGTGCTGAAGCAAGGTCTCTAGGAGTCTTGGAAAGCTTACTACCGTTAAACTAAAGCAGAACAGCGTTCAAGGCCTCATGAAGCTGCTGCATACCTCCCGTTTTGTAAGGATATTCAGGGCCTTACATCGAGGCTAGTGCTCCCCTTGACTTTCATTTAGTTATGGAGCAGAGCAGGGTGAGCTTCCAACTAGGAACTGGAAGCACAAGGTTTCTTTCAGGGAAACTCATTGTCTAGGCAGAAGCAGGCAGGCAGTGACTAAATCCCCGGCAACAACCATGCTATTCAGGTATTTTCGAGGCCGCATGAACGGAGATTTCCTAATGGCTAAACAAGCCTTGTGCCATCAGTCTCCAATTTCTAGGTTGACACACAGCATACACGGAGGACCAGAGCGTCCTGGTTCTATGCACTGTTCTGTTACCGAAACGGGTGTTGAAGTAAGGTTCCTAGGAGTCTTGGAAACCTTACTAACGTTAAACTAAAGCAGAACAGCGTTGAAGGCCTCAAGGAGCTGCTGCATGCTTCCCGTTTTGTAAGGATATTCAGGGCCTTACATCGAGGCTAGTGCTCCCCTTGACTTTCACTTTAGTTATACAGCAGAGTAGGGTGATCTTCCAACTAGGAACTGGAAGCACAAGGTTTCTTTCGGGAAAATCATTTTCTTAGCAGAAGCAGGCAGGCAGTGACTAAATCCCCGGCAACAACAATGCTTTTCAGGTATCTTCGAGGCCGCATGAACGGAGCTTTCCTAATGGGAAAACAAGCCTTGTGCCATCAGTCTCCAATTTCTAGGTTGACACCCAGCATACACGGAGGACCAGAGCTTCCTGGCTCTATGCAGTGTACTGTTACGGAAACGGGTGCTGTAGCACGTCCCTAAGGGTCTTGAAAATCTTTCGACCGTGAAACTGAAGCAGAACAGTGAAGAAGGCCTCATGGAGCTGCTCCACGCCTCCCGTTTGGCAAGGCAAAAAAGGGCCTTCCTTCTAGGTCAGGGCTCACTTTGACTTTCACTTTAGGAACAGAGCAGAGCAGGGTGAGCTTCCAAATAGGAACTGGAAGCACAAGGTTTCTTTCAGGAAAACTCATTTTCTTTGCAGAAGCAGGCAGGCAGTGACTAAATCCCTGGCAACAACAATGCTTTTCAGGTATCTTCAAGGCCGCATGAACGGAGCTTTCCTATTGGCAAAACAAGCCTTGTGCCATCAGTTTCCTAATTTCTAGGTTGACAGGCAGCATACACTGAGGACCAGAGCTTCCTGGCTCTATGCAGTGTACTGTTACCGAAACGGGTGCTGTAGCAGGTCCCTAAGAGTCTTGAGAAGCATACGACCGTGAAACTGAAGCAGAACAGTGAAGAAGGCCTCATGGAGCTGTTCCACGCCTCCCGTTTGGCAAGGCCAAAAAGGGCCTTCCTTCGAGGCCAGGGCTCACGTTGACTTTCACTTTAGGTATAGAGCAGAGCAGGGTGAGCTTCCAAATAGGAACTGGAAGCACAAGGTTTCTTACCGGAAAACTCAATATCTTCTCAGAACCATGCCGGCAGTGACTAAAACCCGGGCAAGAACAGTGCTTTTCAGGTATATTCGAGGCCGCATGAACGGAGCTTTCAGAATGGGCAAACAAGCCTTGTGCCATCAGTCTCCAATTTGTAAGTTCATATGCGGCATACACGCAGGACCACAGCTTCCTGGCTCTAGGCAGTTTTCTGACACCCAAACGGGTGCTGAAGCAAGGTCTCTAGGAGTCTTGGAAAGCTTACTACCGTTAAACTAAAGCAGAACAGTGTTCAAGGCCTCATGAAGCTGCTGCATTCCTCCCGTTTTGTAAGGATATTCAGGGCCTTACATCGAGGCTAGTGCTCCCCTTGACTTTCATTTAGTTACGGAGCAGAGCAGGGTGAGCTTCCAACTAGGATCTGGAAGCACAAGGTTTCTTTCAGGAAAACTCATTTTCTTCGCAGAAGCAGGCAGGCAGTGACTAAATCCCCGGCAACAACAATGCTATTCAGGTATTTTCGAGGCCGCATGAACAGAGCTTTCCTAATGGCTAAACAAGCCTTGTGCCATCAGTCTCCAATTTCTAGGTTGACACACAGCATACACGGAGGACCAGAGCTTCCTGGTTCTATGCACTGTTCTGTTACCGAAACGGGTGTTGAAGTAAGGTTCCTAGGAGTCTTGGAAAGCTTACTAACGTTAAACTAAAGCAGAACAGCGTTGAAGGCCTCAAGGAGCTGCTGCATGCTTCCCGTTTTGTAAGGATATTCAGGGCCTTACATCGAGGCTAGTGCTCCCCTTGACTTTCACTTTAGTTATACAGCAGAGTAGGGTGAGCTTCCAACTAGGAAATGGAAGCACAAGGTTTCTTTCGGGAAAAGTCATTTTCTTAGCAGAAGCAGGCAGGCAGTGACTAAATCCCCGGCAACAACAATGCTTTTCAGGTATCTTCGAGGCCGCATGAACAGAGCTTTCCTAATGGCTAAACAAGCCTTGTGCCATCAGTCTCCAATTTCTAGGTTGACACACAGCATACACGGAGGACCAGAGCTTCCTGGCTCTATGCATTGTACTGTTACGGAAACGCCTGCTGTAGCAGGTCCCTAAGCGTCTTGAAAATCTTACGACCGTGAAACTGAAGCAGAACAGTGAAGAAGGCCTCATGGAGCTGCTCCACGCCTCCCGTTTGGCAAGGCAAGAAAGGGCCTTCTTCTAGGTCAGGGCTCACTTTGACTTTCACTTTAGGAACAGAGCAGAGCAGGGTGAGCTTCCAAATAGGAACTGGAAGCACAAGGTTTCTTTCAGGAAAACTCATTTTCTTTGCAGAAGCAGGCAGGCAGTGACTAAATCCCTGGCAACAACAATGCTTTTCAGGTATCTTCGAGGCCGCATGAACGGAGCTTTCCTATTGTCAAAACAAGCCTTGTGCCATCAGTTTCCTAATTTCTAGGTTGACACACAGCATACTCGGAGGACCAGAGCTTCCTGGCTCTATGCAGTGTACTGTTACCGAAACGGGTGCTGTAGCAGGTCCCTAAGACTCTTGAGAAGCTTACGACCGTGAAACTGAAGCAGAACAGTGAAGAAGGCCTCATGGAGCTGTTCCACGCCTCCCGTTTGGCAAGGCCAAAAAGGGCCTTCCTTCTAGGTCAGGACTCACGTTGACTTTCACTTTAGGTATAGAGCAGAGCAGGGTTAGCTTCCAAATAGGAACTGGAAGCACAAGGTTTCTTACCGGAAAACTCAGTATCTTCTCAGAACCATACCGGCAGTGACTAAAACCCGGGCAAGAACAATGCTTTTCAGGTATATTCGAGGCCGCATGAACGGAGCTTTCAGAATGGGCAAACAAGCCTTGTGCCATCAGTCTCCAATTTGTAAGTTCATATGCGGCATACACGGAGGACCACAGCTTCCTGGCTCTAGGCAGATTTCTGACACCCAAACGGGTGCTGAAGCAAGGTCTCTAGGAGTCTTGGAAAGCTTACTATCGTTAAACTAAAGCAGAACAGCGTTCAAGGCCTCATGAAGCTGCTGCATACCTCCCGTTTTGTAAGGATATTCAGGGCCTTACATCGAGGCTAGTGCTCCCCTTGACTTTCATTTAGTTATGGAGCAGAGCAGGGTAAGCTTCCAACTAGGATCTGGAAGCACAAGGTTTCTTTCAGGGAAACTCATTGTCTAGGCAGAAGCAGGCAGGCAGTGACTAAATCCCCGGCAACAACCATGCTATTCAGGTATTTTCGAGGCCGCATGAACAGAGATTTCCTAATGGCTAAACAAGCCTTGTGCCATCAGTCTCCAATTTCTAGGTTGACACGCAGCATACACGGAGGACCAGAGCTTCCTGGTTCTATGCACTGTTCTGTTACCGAAACGGGTGTTGAAGTAAGGTTCCTAGGAGTCTTGGAAAGCTTACTAACGTTAAACTAAAGCAGAACAGCATTGAAGGACTCAAGGAGCTGCTGCATGCTTCCCGTTTCGTAAGGATATTCAGGGCCTTACATCGAGGCTAGTGCTCCCCTTGACTTTCACTTTAGTTATACAGCAGAGTAGGGTGAGCTTCCAACTAGGAACTGGAAGCACAAGGTTTCTTTCGGGAAAAGTCATTTTCTTAGCACAAGCAGGCAGGCAGTGACTAAATCCCCGGCAACAACAATGCTTTTCAGGTATCTTCGAGGCCACATGAACGGAGCTTTTCTAATGGGAAAACAAGCCTTGTGCCATCAGTCTCCAATTTCTAGGTTGACACGCAGCATACACGGAGGACCAGAGCTTCCTGGCTCTTTGCAGTGAACTGTTACCGAAACGGGTGCTATAGCAGGTCCCTAAGCGTCTTGAAAATCTTACGACCGTGAAACTGAAGCAGAACAGTGAAGAAGGCCTCATGGAGCTGCTCCACGCCTCCCGTTTGGCAAGACAAAAAAGGGCCATCCTTCTAGGTCAGGGCTCACTTTGACTTTCACTTTAGGAACAGAGCAGAGCAGGGTGAGCTTCCAAATAGGAACTGGAAGCACAAGGTTTCTTTCAGGAAAACTCATTTTCTTTGCAGAAGCAGGCAGGCAGTGACTAAATCCCTGGCAACAACAGTGCTTTTCAGGTATCTTCGAGGCCGCATGAACGGAGCTTTCCTACTGGCAAAACAAGCCTTGTGCCATCAGTTTCCTAATTTCTAGGTTGACAGGCAGCATACACTGAGGACCAGAGCTTCCTGGCTCTATGCAGTGTACTGTTACCGAAACGGGTGCTGTAGCAGGTCCCTAAGAGTCTTGAGAAGCTTACGACCGTGAAACTGAAGCAGAACAGTGAAGAAGGCCTCATGGAGCTGTTCCACGCCTCCCGTTTGGCAAGGCCAAAAAGGGCCTTCCTTCGAGGCCAGGGCTCACGTTGACTTTCACTTTAGGTATAGAGCATAGCAGGGTGAGCATCCAACTAGGAACTGGAAGCACAAGGTTTCTTACCGGAAAACTCAATATCTTCTCAGAACCATGCCGGCAGTGACTAAAACCCGGGCAACAACAATGCTTTTTAGGTATATTCGAGGCCGCATGAACGGAGCTTTCAGAATGGGCAAACAAGCCTTGTTCGATCAGTCTCCAATTTGTAAGTTCATATGCGGCATACAAGCAGGACCAAAGCTTCCTGGCTCTAGGCAGTTTTCTGACACCCAAACGGGTGCTGAAGCAAGGTCTCTAGGAGTCTTGGAAAGCTTACTACCGTTAAACTAAAGCAGAACAGCGTTCAAGGCCTCATGAAGCTGCTGCATACCTCCCGTTTTCTAAGGATATTCAGGGCCTTACATCGAGGCTAGTGCTCCCCTTGACTTTCATTTAGTTACAGAGCAGAGCAGGGTGAGCTTCCAACTAGGATCTGGAAGCACAAGGTTTCTTTCAGGAAAACTCATTTTCTTCGCAGAAGCAGGCAGGCAGTGACTAAATCCCCAGCAACAACAATGCTATTCAGGTATTTTCGAGGCCGCATGAACAGAGCTTTCCTAATGGCTAAACAAGCCTTGTGCCATCAGTCTCCAATTTCTAGGTTGACACACAGCATACACGGAGGACCAGAGCTTCCTGGTTCTATGCACTGTTATGTTACCGAAACGGGTGTTGAAGTAAGGTTCCTAGGAGTCTTGGAAAGCTTACTAACGTTAAACTAAAGCAGAACAGCGTTGAAGGCCTCAAGGAGCTGCTGCATGCTTCCCGTTTTGTAAGGATATTCAGGGCTTTACATCGAGGCTAGTGCTCCCCTTGACTTTCACTTTAGTTATACAGCAGAGTAGGGTGAGCTTCCAACTAGGAACTGGAAGCACAAGGTTTCTTTCGGGAAAATCATTTTCTTAGCAGAAGCAGGCAGGCAGTGACTAAATCCCCGGCAACAACAATGCTTTTCAGGTATCTTCGAGGCCGCATGAACGGAGCTTTCCTAATGGGAAAACAAGCCTTGTGCCATCAGTCTCCAATTACTAGGTTGACACCCAGCATACACGGAGGACCAGAGCTTCCTGGCTCTATGCAGTGTACTGTTACCGAAACGGGTGCTGTAGCAGGTCCCTAAGAGTCTTGAGAAGCATACCACCGTGAAACTGAAGCAGAACAGTGAAGAAGGCCTCATGGAGCTGTTCCACGCCTCCCGTTTGGCAAGGCCAAAAAGGGCCTTCCTTCGAGGCCAGGGCTCACGTTGACTTTCACTTTAGGTATAGAGCAGAGCAGGGTGAGCTTCCAAATAGGAACTGGAAGCACAAGGTTTCTTACCGGAAAACTCAATATCTTCTCAGAACCATGCCGGCAGTGACTAAAACCCGGGCAAGAACAGTGCTTTTCAGGTATATTCGAGGCCGCATGAACGGAGCTTTCAGAATGGGCAAACAAGCCTTGTGCCATCAGTCTCCAATTTGTAAGTTCATATGCGGCATACACGCAGGACCACAGCTTCCTGGCTCTAGGCAGTTTTCTGACACCCAAACGGGTGCTGAAGCAAGGTCTCTAGGAGTCTTGAAAAGCTTACTACCGTTAAACTAAAGCAGAACAGTGTTCAAGGCCTCATGAAGCTGCTGCATTCCTCCCGTTTTGTAAGGATATTCAGGGCCTTACATCGAGGCTAGTGCTCCCCTTGACTTTCATTTAGTTACGGAGCAGAGCAGGGTGAGCTTCCAACTAGGATCTGGAAGCACAAGGTTTCTTTCAGGAAAACTCATTTTCTTCGCAGAAGCAGGCAGGCAGTGACTAAATCCCCGGCAACAACAATGCTATTCAGGTATTTTCGAGGCCGCATGAACAGAGCTTTCCTAATGGCTAAACAAGCCTTGTGCCATCAGTCTCCAATTTCTAGGTTGACACACAGCATACACGGAGGACCAGAGCTTCCTGGTTCTATGCACTGTTCTGTTACCGAAACGGGTGTTGAAGTAAGGTTCCTAGGAGTCTTGGAAAGCTTACTAACGTTAAACTAAAGCAGAACAGCGTTGAAGGCCTCAAGGAGCTGCTGCATGCTTCCCGTTTTGTAAGGATATTCAGGGCCTTACATCGAGGCTAGTGCTCCCCTTGACTTTCACTTTAGTTATACAGCAGAGTAGGGTGAGCTTCCAACTAGGAAATGGAAGCACAAGGTTTCTTTCGGGAAAAGTCATTTTCTTAGCAGAAGCAGGCAGGCAGTGACTAAATCCCCGGCAACAACAATGCTTTTCAGGTATCTTCGAGGCCGCATGAACAGAGCTTTCCTAATGGCTAAACAAGCCTTGTGCCATCAGTCTCCAATTTCTAGGTTGACACACAGCATACACGGAGGACCAGAGCTTCCTGGCTCTATGCATTGTACTGTTACGGAAACGCCTGCTGTAGCAGGTCCCTAAGCGTCTTGAAAATCTTACGACCGTGAAACTGAAGCAGAACAGTGAAGAAGGCCTCATGGAGCTGCTCCACGCCTCCCGTTTGGCAAGGCAAGAAAGGGCCTTCTTCTAGGTCAGGGCTCACTTTGACTTTCACTTTAGGAACAGAGCAGAGCAGGGTGAGCTTCCAAATAGGAACTGGAAGCACAAGGTTTCTTTCAGGAAAACTCATTTTCTTTGCAGAAGCAGGCAGGCAGTGACTAAATCCCTGGCAACAACAATGCTTTTCAGGTATCTTCGAGGCCGCATGAACGGAGCTTTCCTATTGTCAAAACAAGCCTTGTGCCATCAGTTTCCTAATTTCTAGGTTGACACACAGCATACTCGGAGGACCAGAGCTTCCTGGCTCTATGCAGTGTACTGTTACCGAAACGGGTGCTGTAGCAGGTCCCTAAGAGTCTTGAGAAGCTTACGACCGTGAAACTGAAGCAGAACAGTGAAGAAGGCCTCATGGAGCTGTTCCACGCCTCCCGTTTGGCAAGGCCAAAAAGGGCCTTCCTTCTAGGTCAGGACTCACGTTGACTTTCACTTTAGGTATAGAGCAGAGCAGGGTTAGCTTCCAAATAGGAACTGGAAGCACAAGGTTTCTTACCGGAAAACTCAATATCTTCTCAGAACCATACCGGCAGTGACTAAAACCCGGGCAAGAACAATGCTTTTCAGGTATATTCGAGGCCGCATGAACGGAGCTTTCAGAATGGGCAAACAAGCCTTGTGCCATCAGTCTCCAATTTGTAAGTTCATATGCGGCATACACGGAGGACCACAGCTTCCTGGCTCTAGGCAGATTTCTGACACCCAAACGGGTGCTGAAGCAAGGTCTCTAGGAGTCTTGGAAAGCTTACTATCGTTAAACTAAAGCAGAACAGCGTTCAAGGCCTCATGAAGCTGCTGCATACCTCCCGTTTTGTAAGGATATTCAGGGCCTTACATCGAGGCTAGTGCTCCCCTTGACTTTCATTTAGTTATGGAGCAGAGCAGGGTAAGCTTCCAACTAGGATCTGGAAGCACAAGGTTTCTTTCAGGGAAACTCATTGTCTAGGCAGAAGCAGGCAGGCAGTGACTAAATCCCCGGCAACAACCATGCTATTCAGGTATTTTCGAGGCCGCATGAACAGAGATTTCCTAATGGCTAAACAAGCCTTGTGCCATCAGTCTCCAATTTCTAGGTTGACACGCAGCATACACGGAGGACCAGAGCTTCCTGGTTCTATGCACTGTTCTGTTACCGAAACGGGTGTTGAAGTAAGGTTCCTAGGAGTCTTGGAAAGCTTACTAACGTTAAACTAAAGCAGAACAGCATTGAAGGCCTCAAGGAGCTGCTGCATGCTTCCCGTTTCGTAAGGATATTCAGGGCCTTACATCGAGGCTAGTGCTCCCCTTGACTTTCACTTTAGTTATACAGCAGAGTAGGGTGAGCTTCCAACTAGGAACTGGAAGCACAAGGTTTCTTTCGGGAAAAGTCATTTTCTTAGCACAAGCAGGCAGGCAGTGACTAAATCCCCGGCAACAACAATGCTTTTCAGGTATCTTCGAGGCCACATGAACGGAGCTTTTCTAATGGGAAAACAAGCCTTGTGCCATCAGTCTCCAATTTCTAGGTTGACACGCAGCATACACGGAGGACCAGAGCTTCCTGGCTCTTTGCAGTGAACTGTTACCGAAACGGGTGCTATAGCAGGTCCCTAAGCGTCTTGAAAATCTTACGACCGTGAAACTGAAGCAGAACAGTGAAGAAGGCCTCATGGAGCTGCTCCACGCCTCCCGTTTGGCAAGACAAAAAAGGGCCATCCTTCTAGGTCAGGGCTCACTTTGACTTTCACTTTAGGAACAGAGCAGAGCAGGGTGAGCTTCCAAATAGGAACTGGAAGCACAAGGTTTCTTTCAGGAAAACTCATTTTCTTTGCAGAAGCAGGCAGGCAGTGACTAAATCCCTGGCAACAACAGTGCTTTTCAGGTATCTTCGAGGCCGCATGAACGGAGCTTTCCTATTGGCAAAACAAGCCTTGTGCCATCAGTTTCCTAATTTCTAGGTTGACAGGCAGCATACACTGAGGACCAGAGCTTCCTGGCTCTATGCAGTGTACTGTTACCGAAACGGGTGCTGTAGCAGGTCCCTAAGAGTCTTGAGAAGCTTACGACCGTGAAACTGAAGCAGAACAGTGAAGAAGGCCTCATGGAGCTGTTCCACGCCTCCCGTTTGGCAAGGCCAAAAAGGGCCTTCCTTCGAGGCCAGGGCTCACGTTGACTTTCACTTTAGGTATAGAGCATAGCAGGGTGAGCATCCAACTAGGAACTGGAAGCACAAGGTTTCTTACCGGAAAACTCAATATCTTCTCAGAACCATGCCGGCAGTGACTAAAACCCGGGCAACAACAATGCTTTTTAGGTATATTCGAGGCCGCATGAACGGAGCTTTCAGAATGGGCAAACAAGCCTTGTTCGATCAGTCTCCAATTTGTAAGTTCATATGCGGCATACAAGCAGGACCAAAGCTTCCTGGCTCTACGCAGTTTTCTGACACCCAAACGGGTGCTGAAGCAAGGTCTCTAGGAGTCTTGGAAAGCTTACTACCGTTAAACTAAAGCAGAACAGCGTTCAAGGCCTCATGAAGCTGCTGCATACCTCCCGTTTTCTAAGGATATTCAGGGCCTTACATCGAGGCTAGTGCTCCCCTTGACTTTCATTTAGTTACAGAGCAGAGCAGGGTGAGCTTCCAACTAGGATCTGGAAGCACAAGGTTTCTTTCAGGAAAACTCATTTTCTTCGCAGAAGCAGGCAGGCAGTGACTAAATCCCCGGCAACAACAATGCTATTCAGGTATTTTCGAGGCCGCATGAACAGAGCTTTCCTAATGGCTAAACAAGCCTTGTGCCATCAGTCTCCAATTTCTAGGTTGACACACAGCATACACGGAGGACCAGAGCTTCCTGGTTCTATGCACTGTTATGTTACCGAAACGGGTGTTGAAGTAAGGTTCCTAGGAGTCTTGGAAAGCTTACTAACGTTAAACTAAAGCAGAACAGCGTTGAAGGCCTCAAGGAGCTGCTGCATGCTTCCCGTTTTGTAAGGATATTCAGGGCTTTACATCGAGGCTAGTGCTCCCCTTGACTTTCACTTTAGTTATACAGCAGAGTAGGGTGAGCTTCCAACTAGGAACTGGAAGCACAAGGTTTCTTTCGGGAAAATCATTTTCTTAGCAGAAGCAGGCAGGCAGTGACTAAATCCCCGGCAACAACAATGCTTTTCAGGTATCTTCGAGGCCGCATGAACGGAGCTTTCCTAATGGGAAAACAAGCCTTGTGCCATCAGTCTCCAATTACTAGGTTGACACCCAGCATACACGGAGGACCAGAGCTTCCTGGCTCTATGCAGTGTACTGTTACGGAAACGGGTGCTGTGGCACGTCCCTAAGCGTCTTGAAAATCTTACGACCGTGAAACTGAAGTAGAACACTGAAGAAGGCCTCATGGAGCTGCTCCACGCCTCCCGTTTGGCAAGGCAAAAAAGGGCCTTCCTTCTAGGTCAGGGCTCACTTTGACTTTCACTTTAGGAACAGAGCAGAGCAGGGTGAGCTTCCAAATAGGAACTGGAAGCACAAGGTTTCTTTCAGGAAAACTCATTTTCTTTGCAGAAGCAGGCAGGCAGTGACTAAATCCCTGGCAACAACAATGCTTTTCAGGTATCTTAGAGGCAGCATGAACGGAGCTTTCCTATTGGCAAAACAAGCCTTGTGCCATCAGTTTCCTAATTTCTAGGTTGACACCCAGCATACTCGGAGGACCAGAGCTTCCTGGCTCTATGCAGTGTACTGTTACCGAAACGGGTGCTGTAGCAGGTCCCTAAGAGTCTTGAGAAGCTTACGACCGTGAAACTGAAGCAGAACAGTGAAGAAGGCCTCATGGAGCTGTTCCACGCCTCCCGTTTGGCAAGGCCAAAAAGGGCCTTCCTTCTAGGTCAGGACTCACGTTGACTTTCACTTTAGGTATAGAGCAGAGCAGGGTTAGCTTCCAAATAGGAACTGGAAGCACAAGGTTTCTTACCGGAAAACTCAATATCTTCTCAGAACCATACCGGCAGTGACTAAAACCCGGGCAAGAACAATGCTTTTCAGGTATATTCGAGGCCGCATGAACGGAGCTTTCAGAATGGGCAAACAAGCCTTGTGCCATCAGTCTCCAATTTGTAAGTTCATATGCGGCATACACGGAGGACCACAGCTTCCTGGCTCTAGGCAGATTTCTGACACCCAAACGGGTGCTGAAGCAAGGTCTCTAGGAGTCTTGGAAAGCTTACTATCGTTAAACTAAAGCAGAACAGCGTTCAAGGCCTCATGAAGCTGCTGCATACCTCCCGTTTTGTAAGGATATTCAGGGCCTTACATCGAGGCTAGTGCTCCCCTTGACTTTCATTTAGTTATGGAGCAGAGCAGGGTAAGCTTCCAACTAGGATCTGGAAGCACAAGGTTTCTTTCAGGGAAACTCATTGTCTAGGCAGAAGCAGGCAGGCAGTGACTAAATCCCCGGCAACAACCATGCTATTCAGGTATTTTCGAGGCCGCATGAACAGAGATTTCCTAATGGCTAAACAAGCCTTGTGCCATCAGTCTCCAATTTCTAGGTTGACACGCAGCATACACGGAGGACCAGAGCTTCCTGGTTCTATGCACTGTTCTGTTACCGAAACGGGTGTTGAAGTAAGGTTCCTAGGAGTCTTGGAAAGCTTACTAACGTTAAACTAAAGCAGAACAGCATTGAAGGCCTCAAGGAGCTGCTGCATGCTTCCCGTTTCGTAAGGATATTCAGGGCCTTACATCGAGGCTAGTGCTCCCCTTGACTTTCACTTTAGTTATACAGCAGAGTAGGGTGAGCTTCCAACTAGGAACTGGAAGCACAAGGTTTCTTTCGGGAAAAGTCATTTTCTTAGCACAAGCAGGCAGGCAGTGACTAAATCCCCGGCAACAACAATGCTTTTCAGGTATCTTCGAGGCCACATGAACGGAGCTTTTCTAATGGGAAAACAAGCCTTGTGCCATCAGTCTCCAATTTCTAGGTTGACACGCAGCATACACGGAGGACCAGAGCTTCCTGGCTCTTTGCAGTGAACTGTTACCGAAACGGGTGCTATAGCAGGTCCCTAAGCGTCTTGAAAATCTTACGACCGTGAAACTGAAGCAGAACAGTGAAGAAGGCCTCATGGAGCTGCTCCACGCCTCCCGTTTGGCAAGACAAAAAAGGGCCATCCTTCTAGGTCAGGGCTCACTTTGACTTTCACTTTAGGAACAGAGCAGAGCAGGGTGAGCTTCCAAATAGGAACTGGAAGCACAAGGTTTCTTTCAGGAAAACTCATTTTCTTTGCAGAAGCAGGCAGGCAGTGACTAAATCCCTGGCAACAACAGTGCTTTTCAGGTATCTTCGAGGCCGCATGAACGGAGCTTTCCTATTGGCAAAACAAGCCTTGTGCCATCAGTTTCCTAATTTCTAGGTTGACAGGCAGCATACACTGAGGACCAGAGCTTCCTGGCTCTATGCAGTGTACTGTTACCGAAACGGGTGCTGTAGCAGGTCCCTAAGAGTCTTGAGAAGCTTACGACCGTGAAACTGAAGCAGAACAGTGAAGAAGGCCTCATGGAGCTGTTCCACGCCTCCCGTTTGGCAAGGCCAAAAAGGGCCTTCCTTCGAGGCCAGGGCTCACGTTGACTTTCACTTTAGGTATAGAGCATAGCAGGGTGAGCATCCAACTAGGAACTGGAAGCACAAGGTTTCTTACCGGAAAACTCAATATCTTCTCAGAACCATGCCGGCAGTGACTAAAACCCGGGCAACAACAATGCTTTTTAGGTATATTCGAGGCCGCATGAACGGAGCTTTCAGAATGGGCAAACAAGCCTTGTTCGATCAGTCTCCAATTTGTAAGTTCATATGCGGCATACAAGCAGGACCAAAGCTTCCTGGCTCTAGGCAGTTTTCTGACACCCAAACGGGTGCTGAAGCAAGGTCTCTAGGAGTCTTGGAAAGCTTACTACCGTTAAACTAAAGCAGAACAGCGTTCAAGGCCTCATGAAGCTGCTGCATACCTCCCGTTTTGTAAGGATATTCAGGGCCTTACATCGAGGCTAGTGCTCCCCTTGACTTTCATTTAGTTATGGAGCAGAGCAGGGTGAGCTTCCAACTAGGAACTGGAAGCACAAGGTTTCTTTCAGGGAAACTCATTGTCTAGGCAGAAGCAGGCAGGCAGTGACTAAATCCCCGGCAACAACCATGCTATTCAGGTATTTTCGAGGCCGCATGAACGGAGATTTCCTAATGGCTAAACAAGCCTTGTGCCATCAGTCTCCAATTTCTAGGTTGACACACAGCATACACGGAGGACCAGAGCGTCCTGGTTCTATGCACTGTTCTGTTACCGAAACGGGTGTTGAAGTAAGGTTCCTAGGAGTCTTGGAAACCTTACTAACGTTAAACTAAAGCAGAACAGCGTTGAAGGCCTCAAGGAGCTGCTGCATGCTTCCCGTTTTGTAAGGATATTCAGGGCCTTACATCGAGGCTAGTGCTCCCCTTGACTTTCACTTTAGTTATACAGCAGAGTAGGGTGATCTTCCAACTAGGAACTGGAAGCACAAGGTTTCTTTCGGGAAAATCATTTTCTTAGCAGAAGCAGGCAGGCAGTGACTAAATCCCCGGCAACAACAATGCTTTTCAGGTATCTTCGAGGCCGCATGAACGGAGCTTTCCTAATGGGAAAACAAGCCTTGTGCCATCAGTCTCCAATTTCTAGGTTGACACCCAGCATACACGGAGGACCAGAGCTTCCTGGCTCTATGCAGTGTACTGTTACGGAAACGGGTGCTGTAGCACGTCCCTAAGGGTCTTGAAAATCTTTCGACCGTGAAACTGAAGCAGAACAGTGAAGAAGGCCTCATGGAGCTGCTCCACGCCTCCCGTTTGGCAAGGCAAAAAAGGGCCTTCCTTCTAGGTCAGGGCTCACTTTGACTTTCACTTTAGGAACAGAGCAGAGCAGGGTGAGCTTCCAAATAGGAACTGGAAGCACAAGGTTTCTTTCAGGAAAACTCATTTTCTTTGCAGAAGCAGGCAGGCAGTGACTAAATCCCTGGCAACAACAATGCTTTTCAGGTATCTTCAAGGCCCGCATGAACGGAGCTTTCCTATTGGCAAAACAAGCCTTGTGCCATCAGTTTCCTAATTTCTAGGTTGACAGGCAGCATACACTGAGGACCAGAGCTTCCTGGCTCTATGCAGTGTACTGTTACCGAAACGGGTGCTGTAGCAGGTCCCTAAGAGTCTTGAGAAGCATACGACCGTGAAACTGAAGCAGAACAGTGAAGAAGGCCTCATGGAGCTGTTCCACGCCTCCCGTTTGGCAAGGCCAAAAAGGGCCTTCCTTCGAGGCCAGGGCTCACGTTGACTTTCACTTTAGGTATAGAGCAGAGCAGGGTGAGCTTCCAAATAGGAACTGGAAGCACAAGGTTTCTTACCGGAAAACTCAATATCTTCTCAGAACCATGCCGGCAGTGACTAAAACCCGGGCAAGAACAGTGCTTTTCAGGTATATTCGAGGCCGCATGAACGGAGCTTTCAGAATGGGCAAACAAGCCTTGTGCCATCAGTCTCCAATTTGTAAGTTCATATGCGGCATACACGCAGGACCACAAGCTTCCTGGCTCTAGGCAGTTTTCTGACACCCAAACGGGTGCTGAAGCAAGGTCTCTAGGAGTCTTGGAAAGCTTACTACCGTTAAACTAAAGCAGAACAGTGTTCAAGGCCTCATGAAGCTGCTGCATTCCTCCCGTTTTGTAAGGATATTCAGGGCCTTACATCGAGGCTAGTGCTCCCCTTGACTTTCATTTAGTTACGGAGCAGAGCAGGGTGAGCTTCCAACTAGGATCTGGAAGCACAAGGTTTCTTTCAGGAAAACTCATTTTCTTCGCAGAAGCAGGCAGGCAGTGACTAAATCCCCGGCAACAACAATGCTATTCAGGTATTTTCGAGGCCGCATGAACAGAGCTTTCCTAATGGCTAAACAAGCCTTGTGCCATCAGTCTCCAATTTCTAGGTTGACACACAGCATACACGGAGGACCAGAGCTTCCTGGTTCTATGCACTGTTCTGTTACCGAAACGGGTGTTGAAGTAAGGTTCCTAGGAGTCTTGGAAAGCTTACTAACGTTAAACTAAAGCAGAACAGCGTTGAAGGCCTCAAGGAGCTGCTGCATGCTTCCCGTTTTGTAAGGATATTCAGGGCCTTACATCGAGGCTAGTGCTCCCCTTGACTTTCACTTTAGTTATACAGCAGAGTAGGGTGAGCTTCCAACTAGGAAATGGAAGCACAAGGTTTCTTTCGGGAAAAGTCATTTTCTTAGCAGAAGCAGGCAGGCAGTGACTAAATCCACGGCAACAACATTGCTTTTCAGGTATCTTCGAGGCCGCATGAACAGAGCTTTCCTAATGGCTAAACAAGCCTTGTGCCATCAGTCTCCAATTTCTAGGTTGACACACAGCATACACGGAGGACCAGAGCTTCCTGGCTCTATGCATTGTACTGTTACGGAAACGCCTGCTGTAGCAGGTCCCTAAGCGTCTTGAAAATCTTACGACCGTGAAACTGAAGCAGAACAGTGAAGAAGGCCTCATGGAGCTGCTCCACGCCTCCCGTTTGGCAAGGCAAGAAAGGGCCTTCTTCTAGGTCAGGGCTCACTTTGACTTTCAATTTAGGAACAGAGCAGAGCAGGGTGAGCTTCCAAATAGGAACTGGAAGCACAAGGTTTCTTTCAGGAAAACTCATTTTCTTTGCAGAAGCAGGCAGGCAGTGACTAAATCCCTGGCAACAACAGTGCTTTTCAGGTATCTTCGAGGCCGCATGAACGGAGCTTTCCTATTGGCAAAACAAGCCTTGTGCCATCAGTTTCCTAATTTCTAGGTTGACAGGCAGCATACACTGAGGACCAGAGCTTCCTGGCTCTATGCAGTGTACTGTTACCGAAACGGGTGCTGTAGCAGGTCCCTAAGAGTCTTGAGAAGCTTACGACCGTGAAACTGAAGCAGAACAGTGAAGAAGGCCTCATGGAGCTGTTCCACGCCTCCCGTTTGGCAAGGCCAAAAAGGGCCTTCCTTCGAGGCCAGGGCTCACGTTGACTTTCACTTTAGGTATAGAGCATAGCAGGGTGAGCATCCAACTAGGAACTGGAAGCACAAGGTTTCTTACCGGAAAACTCAATATCTTCTCAGAACCATGCCGGCAGTGACTAAAACCCGGGCAACAACAATGCTTTTTAGGTATATTCGAGGCCGCATGAACGGAGCTTTCAGAATGGGCAAACAAGCCTTGTTCGATCAGTCTCCAATTTGTAAGTTCATATGCGGCATACAAGCAGGACCAAAGCTTCCTGGCTCTACGCAGTTTTCTGACACCCAAACGGGTGCTGAAGCAAGGTCTCTAGGAGTCTTGGAAAGCTTACTACCGTTAAACTAAAGCAGAACAGCGTTCAAGGCCTCATGAAGCTGCTGCATACCTCCCGTTTTCTAAGGATATTCAGGGCCTTACATCGAGGCTAGTGCTCCCCCTTGACTTTCATTTAGTTACAGAGCAGAGCAGGGTGAGCTTCCAAATAGGATCTGGAAGCACAAGGTTTCTTTCAGGAAAACTCATTTTCTTCGCAGAAGCAGGCAGGCAGTGACTAAATCCCCGGCAACAACAATGCTATTCAGGTATTTTCGAGGCCGCATGAACAGAGCTTTCCTAATGGCTAAACAAGCCTTGTGCCATCAGTCTCCAATTTCTAGGTTGACACACAGCATACACGGAGGACCAGAGCTTCCTGGTTCTATGCACTGTTATGTTACCGAAACGGGTGTTGAAGTAAGGTTCCTAGGAGTCTTGGAAAGCTTACTAACGTTAAACTAAAGCAGAACAGCGTTGAAGGCCTCAAGGAGCTGCTGCATGGCTTCCCGTTTTGTAAGGATATTCAGGGCTTTACATCGAGGCTAGTGCTCCCCTTGACTTTCACTTTAGTTATACAGCAGAGTAGGGTGAGCTTCCAACTAGGAACTGGAAGCACAAGGTTTCTTTCGGGAAAATCATTTTCTTAGCAGAAGCAGGCAGGCAGTGACTAAATCCCCGGCAACAACAATGCTTTTCAGGTATCTTCGAGGCCGCATGAACGGAGCTTTCCTAATGGGAAAACAAGCCTTGTGCCATCAGTCTCCAAATTACTAGGTTGACACCCAGCATACACGGAGGACCAGAGCTTCCTGGCTCTATGCAGTGTACTGTTACGGAAACGGGTGCTGTGGCACGTCCCTAAGCGTCTTGAAAATCTTACGACCGTGAAACTGAAGTAGAACACTGAAGAAGGCCTCATGGAGCTGCTCCACGCCTCCCGTTTGGCAAGGCAAAAAAGGGCCTTCCTTCTAGGTCAGGGCTCACTTTGACTTTCACTTTAGGAACAGAGCAGAGCAGGGTGAGCTTCCAAATAGGAACTGGAAGCACAAGGTTTCTTTCAGGAAAACTCATTTTCTTTGCAGAAGCAGGCAGGCAGTGACTAAAATCCCTGGCAACAACAATGCTTTTCAGGTATCTTAGAGGCAGCATGAACGGAGCTTTCCTATTGGCAAAACAAGCCTTGTGCCATCAGTTTCCTAATTTCTAGGTTGACACCCAGCATACTCGGAGGACCAGAGCTTCCTGGCTCTATGCAGTGTACTGTTACCGAAACGGGTGCTGTAGCAGGTCCCTAAGAGTCTTGAGAAGCTTACGACCGTGAAACTGAAGCAGAACAGTGAAGAAGGCCTCATGGAGCTGTTCCACGCCTCCCGTTTGCAAGGCCAAAAGGGCCTTCCTTCTAGGTCAGGACTCACGTTGACTTTCACTTTAGGTATAGAGCAGAGCAGGGTTAGCTTCCAAATAGGAACTGGAAGCACAAGGTTTCTTACCGGAAAACTCAATATCTTCTCAGAACCATACCGGCAGTGACTAAAACCCGGGCAAGAACAATGCTTTTCAGGTATATTCGAGGCCGCATGAACGGAGCTTTCAGAATGGGCAAACAAGCCTTGTGCCATCAGTCTCCAATTTGTAAGTTCATATGCGGCATACACGGAGGACCACAGCTTCCTGGCTCTAGGCAGATTTCTGACACCCAAACGGGTGCTGAAGCAAGGTCTCTAGGAGTCTTGGAAAGCTTACTATCGTTAAACTAAAGCAGAACAGCGTTCAAGGCCTCATGAAGCTGCTGCATACCTCCCGTTTTGTAAGGATATTCAGGGCCTTACATCGAGGCTAGTGCTCCCCTTGACTTTCATTTAGTTATGGAGCAGAGCAGGGTAAGCTTCCAACTAGGATCTGGAAGCACAAGGTTTCTTTCAGGGAAACTCATTGTCTAGGCAGAAGCAGGCAGGCAGTGACTAAATCCCCGGCAACAACCATGCTATTCAGGTATTTTCGAGGCCGCATGAACAGAGATTTCCTAATGGCTAAACAAGCCTTGTGCCATCAGTCTCCAATTTCTAGGTTGACACGCAGCATACACGGAGGACCAGAGCTTCCTGGTTCTATGCACTGTTCTGTTACCGAAACGGGTGTTGAAGTAAGGTTCCTAGGAGTCTTGGAAAGCTTACTAACGTTAAACTAAAGCAGAACAGCATTGAAGGCCTCAAGGAGCTGCTGCATGCTTCCCGTTTCGTAAGGATATTCAGGGCCTTACATCGAGGCTAGTGCTCCCCTTGACTTTCACTTTAGTTATACAGCAGAGTA